>NC_051290.1:9716951-9726951 GCF_015220745.1 Sebastes umbrosus
AATGTACATCTAAATAGTTTGTTAATCATTTACTTACACTTTCTGTATTTTTTTAATAGTTTTTGGTGCTTTTTTGCATTTTTTTTATTGATAGTGAGAGTTTTGAAGGTGGAGAGAGAGGGGGTGGCATGCAGCAAAGGGCCGCAGGTCAGATTCAAACCCGGGCCGCTGTGATAAGGACTCCCCCTCTACCAGGTGAGCTACCGGGGCTGGATAGATTTATGGAAACATCATGTTTAGGGTTAAAATAAGCACTTTGTTAAGGTTAGGAGACTTTTGTCGTCTTGCTTACCATAATAACCACATGGTTAAGGTCAGGGAACGATTGTGGTCACGGTTTAAAAATAACAATGTTGATGGTCAGTTGGACACAGGAAAAGAACAGCGGCTGAATCTACTGATTCTGACGTTGTTCTTGGGAAGACAGTTGACAATGCAAATTTAACTGCCCACAATAAACTTGTGACTCAGCATCAAGCTGTAATTTCAAATCAGGATTGTAAAGGAAAAATAAACATTTACATGAAGTCATCCATTGCATTGCTTTTTGCATTAACAGGCCGGTGGACTTTGTCCGTGACGGAGAGAAGCTGCGCTTGAATTTCCATAGATTTGCCTACGAACAGTAATGAAAGAGCTGGGGTCGCATGTTGAGACACACAGTCCACAGGTCAGCATGATGATGGAGAGGATCTTGCTGGGTGTCTTGAGTCTCTCAGGTCAGTGAATTCTCTGATATTTGTGATGTCTAACAGTGCTTATTACTGTGGAGTATTGTAATACTATGAGCTGTAATAGTTTGAACCACCTTATATTTAAGAGATGGTGTTTTCCTCATAGGGTGGATCATCCCCTCCATATGCCTTCACCGTCAGTACCACTATGTTGCTGATTTAAAGACTTGGACTGAAGCTGCCTCCTACTGCAGACGGACATACACAGACCTGGTCAGCATTGAAAACACTGAAGGAATGAACCAACTTATGAACACAGTTTCATCTTCCAGCAACAGCTCTGAAGTCTGGATTGGTCTGTACAGTGGAATCGTCTGGAGGTGGTCTGATGGCTACAGAGGGACTGGGTCTAGATACAGGAACTGGAGAACTAGTTACAATGAACCAGATTTTAGTTCAGGTGATCAGTTCTGTGGGCTCACTACACGTGGTGGAGGGTGGCATGATGGTACTTGCAAAGATAAATTTCCATTTATCTGTTACAGAGGTGAGGATCTAGCGAGGCATGTTTTGATCTTGAAAAAGTTTTATTTTGAATTTCAGTATGTGACATTTCCTCCTCTCCCCCCCCTCCAACCCTAACTGCAGGAACACAGCTGGATCCTGAATTTGTTGTTGTGAATGAAAGAATGAATTGGTCCAGTGCTCAGAGGTACTGCAGGGAGAACTTCACAGACCTGGCCACTGTGAGGAACGACACTGAGAACCAGGAGATCAAGCGTTTTGTGCCGTGTGGAGATTGGGCATGGATTGGCCTATTTAGAGATCCAAATTTTAATTGGTCTGATGGTAGCAACTACAAATTCAGCTACTGGGATAACGCTGACAACCCACTTGGCTCATTGACACATGTATGTGCTGTTGCTATGCAAAGATCAGGAAAATGGAGGGCTTTTGACTGTGAAAGGAGATTACCGTTTGTCTGCTACAGCCTCCCTGGTGAGTGATTTACTGTCCTTTTATGGTATCAAAAAAGTAATACCACAGCAAACTAATGTTTCATTTCTCTGTTCATTCTGCAACAGCAAATAGGCAGGTAGTAAGGCTGAGGATGAAGCCGGAAGACTCCTCTCTGGATCTGAATGACCCTGCTGTGAAAGCAGACATCCTGAAAAAGGCACGTATCTATCTATCTATCTATCTATCTATCTATCTATCTATCTATGTATCTATCTATCTATCTATCTATCTATCTATCTATCTATCTATCTATCTATCTAATTTGTTTTAAGTAAAACGGTGTGAATAATTTTGTTGGGTCCACGTCCTCTCTGGGTTTCCAAACAAAGTTGATGTCTATTGAAATGACTACCATTTGTGTTTCCCAGCTCCAGGACAGACTGGAGACCAAAGTAGCGGGAGCCACCCTGAAATGGAGAGAGCAGCCTGATGGGAAGGTCTTCTTCAAGGAAGGGAAAAGTTCTAAGAAGAAAGAAAGAAAAAAGACGGAGCTCTGAAATTTAAACCCAACTTTAGCTGTGCTTATAGGCTTATCAGAAACCCATGGTGAACATGCATTATATGTGCTATAAAATGTAGGGCTACTTGGTACTTCATCATCAATACCGCTGTGTGATGTGTTTTAATTGTAATTCTTAGTCCAGAATATATACCGGTATGTATGAGGAGTTGTTTTGGCTTCAAGTTTCTTATTTGGCTCTGTAGAATTATTTCAAAATAAAAGCTGATATCATATTTGTGTCTGTGTGTCTATATTGAATAGTAACAATAATCTAACAAGCTAATATAATATAGCACAGCAATTACAATAACATAACTATAACACTGCTAATTTTACTTAAAGCCTGGGTAGGTAACATTGGAGGAACCAGCAAGAGTACACTAGTGCACAGGCAGAGTGCATGCAGGTATGTAGACAGGCATGAAATGACTGGACGGGCTTATTACAGTCCTGCGAAAGCCATAGATACAAGATTTGTTTCTCTTTTTTTATGTCAGAGCATTTGATTTATTGATTACTGTCGGGATGTAACGAGAATTTCAGCAAAACTTTACAAAAATGTTTCTGAAATACATTACCCACCCTTTAAGTAAAGGATATGAATACTTCCAGCACTGACACACACACACACACATACACACACACACATACACACATTCACACACACACACGCACACACGCACGCACGCGCACACACACACACACACACACACACAAAGAGGAAGAGAGAGACTAATAATAAAATCCTGCAAACCTGATAGGCCTAACAGACAGGTGAAGTCCCGCCCCTTCCGGTGGACACACATATGATGTTTGTCAGTTTAGAAGATCATTTTGCAAGTCAAATATATATATATATATAAATACAGTATATATATGTGTATGTGTATGTTTTTACTGCACTATATTTATGTGTGAAATATTTAGGGGGGCTTTTATGGTGGTCAGAGGATAGGTCATACAGGTTCATTTATCTTTCTACTCTGGTTTGCTAATTTTATTTCACTTTAGAGAATACGGACTGACATTGTTAGTGGTTAAGGTTAGAAAAAAACATCTTGGTTTGTGTTTAAATTATACCATAACAGTGTAATGTTACAACTGTCACAACATAACTAGTTTAAATACAAAGTCCAGTGTTTGTTTGAGTCATCCACCACCCCTCCCAGACCAGCCCTTAGTGGACTTTCTCACTTGTTATACAAATTATTATTAATTTTGTTGTTCTACAGAGAACCAGAAATAAATGAATTATGCATGTGTTAAAATACTTATCAACAACTGTAATTTTTCCTCTCAGATATCTGTATATACAGTAGACCTATACACTGTTGTGTAGTAGTGCCATCTACTGACTGCAAGTGAAAACAGCACATTATACCTGAGATGGTGAAACAGAGTTTTATGGTCAGACAAAACTGATGGAACTGTGTTCACCAGTCCCTTCATCATTATTAGTACTGATTTGCATTTGCACTCTAAAAAGGTTGAGTGACTGGGGGTTAGACCATGTGCCAATCACCTCAAAGTACAATTAAAGTAATAGTTCACTCTGGGAAATACGCATATTCAGGTTTTTTTCTGTCAGGGTTTGTCTGTTCGGAGGATTACTCCAAAAGTCCGCTATGGATTTGAATTACATTTTTTTAGAGGGGTGGGGTGTGTTAAGCACAAACGTAAAGCACACAACCTACACAATGAGTTATTCCTTAAAGCAGTTTGCTACTTGGTAGAAACTGTATCCTGTCAGCCTACATCTTAATGAGCTCTGAGAGCAGCCACATGCTCACCTGAGCCTAGTTGACTCTGAACAGCACAGGTGAGCCCAATCAGCACACAATCAGTGCTTCTATAAGTAGGAGGTGAGGAGAAGAACATGTCTCTGTTTGCCCTGCTACCAGCCATACCTGATCCTCAGCGTTCATCAAGTGTGTCTTCAGAAATACACCACTTGTTGAGGATAAAGGGGAAAGTCATCTCAAATAAAGTCTCACTTTTGGTGGAACTTCCTGTCTCTCTCTCTCCTTAATTCCAGTTACCTCACGTCCAATACTCAAATGTCCAGAGTCTCCAGCCCTCGCCACCTTAACACAGTTTTCATGGTGACTCTTTCCCCAAGTACTAAAACTGAGGATAAAGCCGGAGGTCTCCTCTGTGGATCTGAATGACCCTGCTATGAAAGCAGACATCCTAAAAAACACAAGTCTCTAAAATCTATCCTGCAACACAGAACCATTCATACGCCCAGAGAAGATGTAAATTACTTCTAAAAAAACTCTTTCTTATTTGGCCAGCTGTTTGTTTTACCATCACAGAGTTTGAGAGAATGTGTAGGTGTGTGACTGTAAAAACAAATTTGTGCAGCGTCAGACGCATCAGCAGAGCACAATGCAAAACAGCTGCCACAATATACACAGAAGGGTATTATCATGATTAGAATAAAACCAAATGGCTTGTTTTGTTGTTTTATCATTCCAGGCACTGGTGGACTCAGTGAACACGATGACCTGACCTCTACGGTGCCCTTCTAGTAGAGAGAAAGTGATGCAGTGCCTTCTAAGGGGTCTAGGCCCACTTCCTATGACATACTATACTATGACTGGTTTACTATGAAAACCACATAAAAAGTCATAGTGTGTCATAATAAAAGTCATAACCATTAGTGCATGTCTCATTTTTTATATGTATAAATGCATGCATAAATGTACATATACATATTTTGTTTATTTGTTGTTTTTTTTAATTCATTTTTATTTGGAGACGTTGACACTTTACATGATCGAGTAATGTACATGTTTGTAGCATGATGTAATGAGCAGCATGTACTTAAAAGAGTGTTTCCATTTTTTCTTTTTTTAAGTGTACATATACAATAAACATTGTGCCCACCCGCCAACCCATCCCATCCGTCCCAACCGCCCTACCCGCCTATTTGTGGGGTACTCACCTACAGTAGCACAGAGGGAAAGAAAAAAAGAAAAAAAAATCAGTCAAATAAGGATTGCATTTAGCTGCCTACAATGTCTAATAATGGAAAATAAATAAATAAATAAAAAAATAAGTTACATATATACATATATACATTCATCCATACCTGCATATACAAACAAATATATATATATATATATTTACAGTACATATACATACATACTGTAAATCGCCATACAAACACATGTGTACATACATACATATTCATAAAATATTCCAAGAACCCTATATATTTGGTGTGCCATGTGGAGAGAAACAGAGCACCATATCTAGTAAATATAGATAGTTAATTATTAAATAGTTTTAAGGCTTTTTTGCCTTTTTTTTATTGATAGTGAGAGTGAGAGTTTTGAAGGTGGAGAGAGAGGGGGAGGCATGCAGCAAAGGGCCGCAGGTCAGATTCAAACCCGGGCCGCTGTGATAAGGACTCCCCCTCTACCAGGTGAGCTACCGGGGCTGGATAGATTTATGGAAACATCATGTTTAGGGTTAAAATAAACACTTAATTAAGGTTAGGAGACTTTTGTCGTCTTGCTTACCATAATAACCACATGGTTAAGGTCAGGGAACGATTGTGGTCACGGTTTAAAAATAACAATGTTGACGGTAAGTTGGAAACAGGAAAAGAACAGCGGCTGAATCATCTGATTCTGACGTTGTTCTTTGGAAGACAGTTTTTCCGGATGGTTTAGGAAAAAAACATTTATTTGCATTTCTTTTTGCATTAACAGGCCGGTGGATTTTGTCCGTGACGGAGAGAAGCTGCGCTTGAATTTCCATAGATTTGCCTACGAACAGTAATGAAAGAGCTGGGGTCGCACGTTGAGACACACAGTCCACAGGTCAGCATGATGATGGAGAGGATCTTGCTGGGTGTCTTGAGTCTCTCAGGTCAGTGAATTCTCTGATATTTGTGATGTCTAACAGTGCTTATTACTGTGGAGTATTGTAATACTATGAGCTGTAATAGTTTGAACCACCTTATATTAAAGAGAAGGTGTTTTCCTCATAGGGTGGATCATCCCCTCCATATGCCTTCACCGTCAGTACCACTATGTTGCTGATCCAAAGACTTGGACTGAAGCTGCCTCCTACTGCAGACGGACATACACAGACCTGGCCAGCATTGAAAACATTGAAGAAATGAACCAACTTAAGAACACAGTTTCATCTTCCGGCCACAACTCTGAAGTCTGGATTGGTCTGTACAGTGCAATCGTCTGGAAGTGGTCTGATGGCTACAGAGGGACTGGGTCTAGATACAGGAACTGGAGAACTAGTAACACTGAACCAGATTTGTATTCAGGTGGTCAGTTCTGTGTGGTCACTGGAGGTGATGGAAGGTGGTATGATGACTTTTGCAATCGTGAACATCCATTTGTCTGTTACAGAGGTGAGGATCTAGCGAGGCATGTTTTGATCTTGAAAAGGTTTTATTTTGAATTTCAGTATGTGACATTTCCTCCTCTCCCCCCTCCAACCCTAACTGCAGGAACACAGCTGGATCCTGAATTTGTTGTTGTGAATGAAAGAATGAGTTGGTCCAGTGCTCAGAGGTACTGCAGGGAGAACTTCATAGACCTGGCCACTGTGAGGAACGACACTGAGACCCAGGAGATCCAGAGTTTGGTGCCAAGTAGAAGCTTGGCATGGATTGGCCTATTTAGAGATCCCAATTTCAATTGGTCTGATGGTAGCAACTACAAATTCAGCTACTGGGCTGCCGCTAAAAACCCATTTGGCTCATTGACACATGTATGTGCTGTTGCAGCTTTGCAAAGTTCAGGAAAATGGAGGGCTTTTGACTGTGAAAGGAGATTACCGTTTGTCTGCTACAGCCTCCCTGGTGAGTGATTTACTGTCCTTTTATGGTATCAAAAAAGTAATACCACAGCAAATTAATGTTTCATTTCTCTGTTCATTCTGCAACAGTAAAGAGGCAGGTAGTAAGGCTGAGGATGAAGCCGGAGGACTCCTCTCTGGATCTGAATGACCCTGCTGTGAAAGCAGACATCCTGAAAAAGGCACGTATCTATCTATCTATCTATCTATCTATCTATCTATCTATCTATCTATCTAATTTGTTTTAAGTAAAACGGTGTGAATAATTTTGTTGGGTCCACGTCCTCTCTGGGTTTCTAAACAAAGTTGATGTCTATTGAAATGGCTACCATTTGTGTTTCCCAGCTCCAGGACAGACTGGAGACGAAAGTAGCGGGAGCCACCCTGAAATGGAGAGAGCAGCCTGATGGGAAGGTCTTCTTCAAGGAAGGGAAAAGTTCTCAGAAGAAAGAAAGAAAAAAGACGGAGCTCTGAAATTTAAACCCAACTTTAGCTGTGCTTATAGGCTTATCAGAAACCCATGGTGAACATGCATTATATGTGCTATAAAATGTAGGGCTACTTGGTACTTCATCATCAATACCGCTGTGTGATGTGTTTTAATTGTAATTCTTAGTCCAGAATATATACCGGTATGTATGAGGAGTTGTTTTGGCTTCAAGTTTCTTATTTGGCTCTGTAGAATTATTTCAAAATAAAAGCTGATATCATATTTGTGTCTGTGTGTCTATATTGAATAGTAACAATAATCTAACAAGCTAATATAATATAGCACAGCAATTACAATAACATAACTATAACACTGCTAATTTTACTTAAAGCTTGGGTAGGTAACATTGGAGAAACCAGCAAGAGTACACTAGTGCACAGGCAGAGTGCACGCAGGTATGTAGACAGGCATGAAATGACTGGACGGGCTTATTACAGTCCTGCGAAAGCCATAGATACAAGATTTGTTTCTCTTTTTTTAACTCGGAGCATTTGATTTATTGATTACTGTCAAAGAATTTCAGCAAAACTTAACAAAAGTGTTTCTAAAATACATTACCCACCCTTTAAGTAAATGATATGAATACTTCCAGCACTGACACACACACACACACACACACACACAAACACACACACACACACACAAACACACAGAGCAAGAGAGAGACTAATAATAAAATCCTGCAAACCTGATAGGCCTAACAGACAGGTGAAGTCCCGCCCCTTCCGGTGGACACACATATGATGTTTGTCAGTTTAGAAGATCATTTTGCAAGTCAAATATATATATATATATATATATAAATACAGTATATATATATATATATATATATATATAAATACAGTATATATATGTGTGTGTGTGTATGTTTGTACTGCAGTACTTTTATATGCGAAATATTTAGAGGGCCTTTTATGGTGGTCAGAGGATAGGTCATACAGGTTCATTTATCTTTCTACTCTGGTTTGCTAATTTTACTTCACTTTAGAGAATAAGGACTGACATTGTTAGTGGTTAAGGTTAGAAAAAAACATCATGGTTTGTGTTTAAATAATAACATAACAGTGTAATGTTACAACTGTCACAACATAACTAGCGTAAATACAAAGTCCAGTGTTTGTTTGAGTCATCCTCCACCCCTCCCAGACCAGCCCTTAGTGGACTTTCTCGCTTGTTATACAAATTATTATTAATTTTGTTATTCTACAGAGAACCAGAAATACATGAATTATGCATGTGTTCAAATACTTATCTGCAACTGTGATTTTTCCTCTCAGATATCTGCATACACAGTAGACCTATACACTGTTGTGTAGTAGTGCCATCTACTGACTGCAAGTGAAAACAGCACATTATACCTGAGATGGTGAAACAGAGTTTTATGGTCAGACAAAACTGATGGAACTGTGTTCAACAGTCCCTTCATCATTTTTAGTACTGATTTGCATTTGCACTCTAAAAAGGTTGAGTGACTGGGGGTTAGACCATGTGCCAATCACCTCAAAGTACAATTAAAGTAATAGTTCACTCTGGGAAATACGCATATTCAGGTTTTTTTCTGTCAGGGTTTGTCTGTTTGGAGGATTACTCCAAAAGTCCGCTATGGATTTGAATTACATTTTTTTAGAGGGGTGTGGTGTGATAAGCACAAACGTAAAGCACACAACCTACACAATGAGTTATTCCTTAAAGCAGTTTGCTACTTGGTAGAAACTGTATCCTGTCAGCCTACATCTTAATGAGCTCTGAGAGCAGCCACATGCTCACCTGAGCCTAGTTGACTCTGAACAGCACAGGTGAGCCCAATCAGCACACAATCAGTGCTTCTATAAGTAGGAGGTGAGGAGAAGAACATGTCTCTGTTTGCCCTGCTACCAGCCATACCTGATCCTCAGCCTTCATCAAGTGTGTCTTCAGAAATACACCACTTGTTGAGGATAAAGGGGAAAGTCATCTCAAATACAGTCTCACTTTTGGTGGAATTTCCTGTCTCTCTCTCTCCTTAATTCCAGTTACCTCACGTCCAATACTCAAATGTCCAGAGTCTCCAGCCCTCGCCACCTTAACACAGTTTTCATGGTGACTCTTTCCCCAAGTACTAAAACTGAGGATAAAGCCGGAGGTCTCCTCTGTGGATCTGAATGACCCTGCTATGAAAGCAGACATCCTAAAAAACACAAGTCTCTAAAATCTATCCTGCAACACAGAACCATTCATACGCCCAGAGAAGATGTAAATTACTTCTAAAAAAACTCTTTCTTATTTGGCCAGCTGTTTGTTTTACCATCACAGAGTTTGAGAGAATGTGTAGGTGTGTGACTGTAAAAACAAATTTGTGCAGCGTCAGACGCATCAGCAGAGCACAATGCAAAACAGCTGCCACAATATACACAGAAGGGTATTATCATGATTAGAATAAAACCAAATGGCTTGTTTTGTTGTTTTATCATTCCAGGCACTGGTGGTCTCAGTGAACACGATGAC
>NC_051290.1:9731951-9746951 GCF_015220745.1 Sebastes umbrosus
GACATGTTTCTTTATAAACTCTGGACAAATCTAGTATCTATCTCCCCCTACTTCCAGTCTTTATTTTAAGCTGGGCTAATTTTCTGTGGGCTCCAACTCCATTTTAGCGCACAAACATGAGAGCGGTATCAATCTTTTTATCAAAGCAAATAGATATTTCCCAAACTGTTGTTCCTTTAATATTTCAAGTAGGCTGTTAATCTAAACTCCCTGTTAAGCATTGTTTTGCCTCTCTGTTAACCATTATATTGCCAGTATTAGCCAGTTTTAAAGGTCCCATATTGTAAAAAGTGAGATTTTCATGTCTTTTATATTATAAAGCAGATTTAAGTGCTTTATAAATACTGTTAAACCATCAAAACGATCAATATACGGAGAAATACACACAGCCTGAACTCAAAAAAATTGTGCGTTTGAAACAAGCCGTTTGGATTTCTGTCCATTTGTGATGTCACAAATGTACAATATTTAGACCGTTACACGGTTTTAAACATAAACATTCTAAATGTGTCCCAGTTTATTTCCTGTCGCAGTGTATATGAATAACATCAGCTGACAGGAAGTAAACATGGACCCAAGCTGTTGCCTAGCAACGCAATTCCGTTGCAATTCCGTTGAAATGCACTAAAACGGAGCGTTTAAGGCAGGGGGTAAATACAGGTATATTGAGACAGACAGTATGAGGAAAATACAAGTTTTTTTGGAACATTACAGCATGCAAACATGTTCTAGTATAAACACAAAATACAAGTATGAACCTGAAAATTAGCACGATATGGGACCTTTAAACAAAAGAAGTATCAGAAGTTTTAACTGCAAACTGTTCTTGCAGCAACCCATAACACAACAATGTCTTGTTGCCTTTTTGTCCACACTATCTGTGTCTATTTAACCTCTTACTGTTGATGCCTGTGCTAGTTTGTACTCTGTAATGTCTTGTTTTGGTTTAGTTTTATTGTATGTATGAAATCTATGTGCATTCAATGTTTAACTTCTTGGCCAGATCGCCAACGCTAAAGAGATTTTATCTCAATGGATTTGATCTGGTTAAATAAAAAAAGATATGAAAGTATTGCCCAAAGTAGTAAATATCCAAAGACGAACAATAAAACAAAGGCGGAAAAATCTGCACAAAAGCCGGGATCAGGTCTGATCACACCTTAAGAAGTTAATTCAGTCATTAGTTCATTCATTCATTCATGCATTAAGTTGTCTTCCATCTGCCACAACTGAAGACGATCTCAGCCTGCCGGCACTTCAGATCCTCCAGTTGTTCCTCCAGGTGGTCGGAGGCGTCCACGGTGTCCTCAAAGTCCCGCAGCAGGACCCTGTTCCCCAGCAGTCCACGGTGCTCCTTCAGCCTCAGGTTGTCTCTCTGCAGGCCGTTGCGTGCCTGCCGAGTCCCGCTCAGGAGCTCCCTCTTCCTGGCCACCATGGCCTCCACCTTGGCCAGCTGCTCTCGCTTGGCCTGGACCTCCATCTGGCTCCAGAACAGCTTCTCCTTTACGTTTGACAGGAGCTGATAGAGCAAAGGAAACAACAATGCTGACTTAATTACTTAGTACCGGAAATCATATATTTTGTGTGAAGCAACTGCAGAAATGACTTTAACGCAATCTGTACCTGTGGATTCTTCGACCTACCTCCAAGCTGCCGCTGATCTTCTTCTGCATCTTTAAAGATTCCTCCTTTTGCTTTTCCGCACGTCTTTGCAGCTCCAGCCTCTCAGCCTGCAGCTGCACAAACTGGAGATGCAGGGGGTTCCTGGCATGTTCTTCTCCTACCCGGAGCTCTGCTTCCAGCCTGTGAATCTTGATCCTCAGCTTGTTGTGCTTGAGGCGCAGCTTGATCAGCTCGTGCTGCAGAAGCTTCTCTGTTGCCAAGGTTGCCTCCACTTTGGCCTGAGCAGCTTGTTTGCCCAGGCGTCGGCTTAGTACTGTCACAGCTACATCCTGCTTCAGCGCCACGAACGCTCGCCATTCATTTTCTGCCTGAGGACGAAGATGAGAGGGGTTCGGACCGCTGATCAGTACACCGTAACACACAATCAACACTTATCAGGGTAACTGTAGCAGACCCCTAATTTGGGTGCTTAAATATATTCAAGTCGTGCTTTGCACATTTTCTTGGTTTGTTCTTAAAGCATTCCCCTGTTCGCATGGAGCTGAGAGCAGTGTCTGCATGGCTCAGTATGCACGTCACCTCCACCCAGCTCACTGCATAGCAGCATGTGTGTAGACCCCTTGTACTCCTTTTTCCCTGGAGGGATAGGAGACCAATTAAAGCCTCTGAAAACTTGGTTTCGAATCAAAGTATTTCTCCAGTCCGGATTGACTTGCCGTTCGGTCCGGATAATGGACCTCGGTCCGGACTTTGAGAAGCCCTAGCACATAAGTCTATGAGAAAATGAGCCTACTTCTCATCTGATTTATTACCTCAGTAAACATTGTAAACACGAGTTTATGGTCTCAATCGCTATAGTTTCAAGTCTTCTTCAATACAGCATGATGTTCATCTACCTTGTGATTGACAGGTCGCTACCACGTCTGGGATTTGTACGTGCTTTCGTCTTGTTTTCAGTTCATTACAGTTAATTATACCATTTTTGGTCGCCTAAAAATGTCTTCTTATTCAGCGTTCAGTTGTAAATGTAAATAACCAGGGGTGTAATGTAACAAAGTAATAAAACGCTGTTACAGTACTTAAGTATTTAAATGGTCAAACCACGCAGCGCCGATCAAATATGAATCAATATTCTGTTAACGTTAATGCTTATTACTCTCCTCAAATGTTTTCAGAAACATCTTGTAGTATACTGTTTAGCTGTAAAATGAGAACGCTTTATGACCCGGCAGCCGTGTTGAGATCAGTTGAGGAAATACCAAGCACCGCCCACCACCAGCCGGAGCGCAGCCAATAGGAACGCTCTCTCTCTCTCTGAAATGACCTGTGATTGGTCAAAGACTCCCGTCACGGGCTAGATTTTTTTAAAGCCTGAAAACAGAGCCATGACGAGGTGTGGGAATTACAATATGCTGAAAGGTTATTATGGAATTTTTGCCCAATGATGCTAAAAAATTGTCGCTTACTGAAGCTTTTTTGTTCCCATATGGATAGTTGAGCGTACTTAATTTTGCCACGTTGCACACACACACATGCACAGGTCCTGACTCTGACAATAAGACCAACCTTGTCCAGCTTCTCTTGGGACTTGAACCTCAGCTCCTCTGCCTGCTGCTGAGCCGTCTGTGAATCAGCGGTGAACTGCTGCTTCAGGTCAGTCAGGAGGTCAACGTACTTCTCATACTGCTGCAGCTGCTCCGACACCGGTGTCTCCATGTCCAGCTGGGCGTATTCCCCGGCATTCCTGCGGAAGAACTCCGCCAGCTTCACCTGCAGCGAGCTGTGGTGCTGGCTGGCTTCATCTCTGTCCTCACACAGCTGCTGGTGGAGCTGCATGTATTCTTCATAGTCGATGCCTTCTTTATCTGCGGGAGGAGCAGCAGGGGATTCCTCTTCCTCGTCAGCCTCGTCAGCCTCGTCTTCCTCTCGTTCAGGACTGGTGTTCTGTCTCTCCGGGGTCTCAAGATGCAGCCCGGGAGGTCCATCGTCATCATTGCTGTTGATTTCAGAAACAACACTCTCCTCGTGGGACACCGGCTGCTCACTCACTTCATTCACCTTCACATCCAAGTCTTCACTTGTGGCGATGCATTCGACACCCGGGAACTGATCTTCACTGTTCTCTTCTCCAACAGGAGCCTCTTCCTCAGTGGCTTTCACACTTTCTGAGTTTTCTTCATCCTGATCTGATGCAACAGCTGGGACACCTTCCTTTCCATGTCCATTAATAGGAGAATTGTCCTCCTCAATGGATGAATCTGCTGACACCACCCTATCATTCTTCACCTCATTTTCTGTCTCTCCATCCATTTTTTTTTAAAAGAAAATAAAAAACCCAGAAGTATTATTCTATTTGTGTAATACAGCTATAGGGAGCTGGTGCACTTCTGGAGTCTAATGCATCGGTTCGTTTTGTTTTAGGTTGTCGTGGAAACTGGCACTTGTGGTGATGCATTAGACAGCCGGAAACTCACTTCTACTGTTCTCTTCTCCAACAGGAGCCTCTTCCTCAGTGGCTTTCACACTTTCTGAGTTTTCTTCATCCTGATCTGATGCAACAGCTTATCATTCTTCACCTCATTTTCTGTCTCTCCATCCATTTAAAAAAGAAAAAAAAAACCCCAGAAGTATTATTAAAAAAAACCCCCAGAAGTATTATTAAATAAAAACCCAGAAGTATTATTAAAAAAAAAAAACAGAAGTATTATTAAATAAAAACCCAGAAGTATTATTAAATAAAAACCCAGAAGTATTATTAAATAAAAACCCAGAAGTATTATTAAAATAAAAACCCAGAAGTATTATTAAAATAAAAACCCAGAAGTATTATTAAATAAAAACCCAGAAGTATTATTAAATAAAAACCCAGAAATATTATTAAATAAAAACCCAGAAGTATTATTAAAAAAAAAAACAGAAGTATTATTTAAAAAAAAAACAGAAGTATTATTAAATAAAAACCCAGAAGTATTATTAAAAAAAAAAAACAGAAGTATTATTTAAAAAAAAAACAGAAGTATTATTAAATAAAAACCCAGAAGTATTATTAAAATAAAAACCCAGAAGTATTATTAAAATAAAAACCCAGAAGTATTATTAAATAAAAACCCAGAAGTATTATTAAATAAAAACCCAGAAATATTATTAAATAAAAACCCAGAAGTATTATTAAAAAAAAAAACAGAAGTATTATTTAAAAAAAAAACAGAAGTATTATTAAATAAAAACCCAGAAATATTATTAAATAAAAACCCAGAAGTATTATTAAATAAAAACCCAGAAGTATTATTAAATAAAAACCCAGAAGTATTATTAAAATAAAAACCCAGAAGTATTATTAAATAAAAACCCAGAAGTATTATTAAATAAAAACCCAGAAGTATTATTAAAAAAAAAAAACAGAAGTATTATTAAATAAAAACCCAGAAGTATTATTAAATAAAAACCCAGAAGTATTATTAAAATAAAAACCCAGAAGTATTATTAAATAAAAACCCAGAAGTATTATTAAAAAAAAAAAACAGAAGTATTATTAAATAAAAACCCAGAAGTATTATTAAAATAAAAACCCAGAAGTATTATTAAAATAAAAACCCAGAAGTATTATTAAATAAAAACCCAGAAGTATTATTAAAAAAACAAAACAGAAGTATTATTAAATAAAAACAGAAGTATTATTAAATAAAAACCCAGAAGTATTATTAAATCTGTCTATATAGGTGTAGGAAGCTGGTGCACTTCTAGAGTCAATGCATCTGTTTGTTATAGGTTGTCCTGGAAACTGGAATCGAGCTGAGCCAATCAGAAGCCTCCCCCTGACCTCTTGCTCATTAATATTAACAAGCAGGATGTAGAGTAGGTCGCGCATGCGCAGCACACCTTGTTCCTCCGACAACAAGAAACAGGAGCCAAGGCATCATGGCCGACCTAGGGAAGAAGTACTGCGTAAACTGCCTCGCAGATGTTACCAACCTGCGGCTTCGTTGCACAGACTGCCCGGATATAGAGCTGTGTCCGGAGTGCTTCTCGGCGGGCGCGGAAATCGGTAACCACCGGAGATGGCACGGCTACCAGCAGGTCGACGGCGGTCGCTTCTCTCTCTGGGGTCCCGAGGCAGAGGGAGGATGGACCAGCAGGGAAGAGCAGTCGCTGCTCGATGCCATCGAGCAGTATGGATTTGGAAACTGGGTATGTTCAGGTTTTTACGCACTAAAATATTGTGAAACAAGCTCCAAGAAACCTGCAGGAGCCAGATCCAACTCTGAGTTATTTTAGAGCAAAACTTAAAGGTCCCATATTATAAAAAAAGTGAGATTTTCATGTGTTTTTTTTTATTATAAAGCAGGCTTAAGTCCTATATGAATACTGTGAAAGTATCGAAACACTCAGTCCACAGGGAAATACACACAGACCGTATTCAGAAATTGTGCGTTTGAAACAAGCCGTTAGGATTTCTGCCCATTTGTGATGTCACAAATATACAATATTTAGACCATTACACGTTTTTAAACGTAAACATTCTAAATGTGTCCCCAGTTTATTTCCTGTTGCAGTGTATGTATATAACATCAGCTGACAGGAAATAAACATGGCCCCAAACTGTTGCATAGCAATGCAATTCCGTTGCAATTCCGTTGAAATGCACTAAAACGGAGCGTTTCAGACAGAGGGTGAATACAGGTATATTCAGGCAGACAGTATGAGGACAATAAAGTAGTTTTTTTTAACATTACAGCGTGTAAACATGTTCTAGTAGAAACATAAAATACAAGTACGAACCTGACAATGAGCGCGATATGGGACCTTTAATGTTCTTTTGCACTTTGTCGCAATGTTCTGTGCCTTGCCTACATCACTTTATATAAGTCAACTTAACAGCAGTCACAGTAGTTTGTGTTTTAAAGTAACGTTACTTATAAAAAATGTCAAGAGTGAAAGTTGGTCCAGTGGGTCGCATGGCAACCCAGTGACTCTTACAGGTCCACAGGTATTTCAGTGTTATTGTTTTATCTATTAAAGGCCTTACTGGCTACCACAAAATCCGAGCGCTGACTTCACTAAGCTAGAACTTTAGTTATACTGCCCTAGTGGAGGGTTACCCGACTCTTCTATACATCACAAACCAAGATAGATCACAATAAACATGTAAGCATCTGTATATGTTTTACCACTGCAACAGTCTGGTTTAGGGTTGCAACTAACACTTATTATTTTAATTATTGATGTAGTCTGTTATTTCATATCATTTAGTTCAATAATTGTTTTAGACACAAATGCTTTACTTTCTACTCTACAGGCGTGCAATTTAAAAAAAAAAAAAAAAAACTTATAATAATCAATTAATTAACTATGTGATATGGCACTTGTTAAGGGAAAAAATGTGAATTTTCTTGAAGGAAGAGCACAATTTAAACCCAAGTAAATATTAATTCATCACTTAGTTGAGTTAACTTAATTGCATTGGCCACGTGGACGATATACACATGGAATTAACTAAATATAATACAAATTGAACTAACTAAATAATATAAATAAAACAAAAATATACCACAAATATCAAAGGTAAAATCAAAATATACCTTTCTAAATGGTTACAATTCAAGATGTGAATAATCACATATTGAAATATGCTAAATAAATACAAAAGTATTTACAAAAAAATCCCATAAGCTAAAATCAAGGTATACCTAAGTTTCAAAGGGTTTAAGAGTCAGAGTGCCTCAGGGAATTTATCATATATTATATATATTTATATTCCACGTATGTTGAATTGTATGCTTGCATGTCATATTCAGCAGACTTGCTGACTGATTTAAAGACTCTCTAGGTTACAAGTTTATCAACTGAATACTGTCTACTGTGTACTTCTTCCACTATGCTCATGAAATAACAACATCCTGTTTGTGTTGTCTTTCAGGAGGACATGGCCGCTCACGTCGGAGCATCCCGAACTCCTCAGGAAGTCATGGAACACTATGTTACCATGTACATCCATGGAAACCTGGGTAAGGCGTGCATCCCGGACAGCATTCCCAACCGGGTGACGGACCACACCTGCCCGAGTGGCGGGCCCCTGTCGCCCAGCCTCACCACCCCGCTCCCTCCGCTGGATATCAGCCTGGCCGAGCAGCAGCAGCTGGGCTACATGCCGCTACGCGACGACTACGAGATCGAATACGACCAGGACGCGGAGAAGCTCATCAGCGGGCTGTCTGTGAACTACGACGACGAGGACGTGGAAATCGAAATGAAACGCGCTCACGTGGACATGTACGTGCGCAAGCTCAGAGAACGGCAGCGACGTAAGAACATCGCCCGGGACTACAACCTGGTGCCCGCGTTCCTGGGCCGGGACAAGAAAGACAAGGAGAAGGAGAAACCAGGAGCGCCGGGAGTCACGGGCGCCGCCGGCGGCGTGGGTGGCGCAGGAGCTGGCGGCGGCACGATTGGATCCGGTTCCACGACAGCAGCGGGATCCGGTCCCGTTCCCAGCACGCCCAAAAGAAAGATCACCAAGGAAGAGAAGGATCAGCGGGTCAGACTGCGGGGGCTCTGCCAGTTCATGGCCCATCGGGAATTTGAAGACTTCTTTGAGAACATGCACAAAGAGCGCGTGCTAAGGGCAAAAGTGCGTGAGCTGCAGCGCTACCGCCGCAACGGCATCGCCCGCCTGGAAGAGTCGGCGGAATACGAAGCGGCGCGCCACAAACGGGAGAAACGCAAGGAGAACAAAAGCGTGGTCACCTCCAAACGGGGCAGCGGAGGCGGCGGCGCGCTCGGCTCTGGGTTGGGACTCGGCGGTGGAGCCGGAGGCGGAGGAGGCATCGCCGGAGGGTTGGGGGTCGTGATCAAAGAAGAGTGCAAAGACGGCGAGTTCGCCGCCATCGAGAATCTGACGGGCTTCGAGCTGCTGTCAGACCGAGAGAAGGTGCTGTGTAACTCTCTGAACCTCAGCCCGGCACGCTACCTGACTGTCAAAACCATCATCATCAAAGATAACATGCAGAAAAGGCAAGGCATCCCGGCCAAGAGCCGGCTGCCCAGCTACCTGGACAAGGTCCTCAAGAAGCGCATTCTCACCTTCCTCACGGAAAGCGGCTGGATATCCAGAGACGCCTCTTAGCGATCCGTCTTCGGTCAGGAAGTAATAAGTTGACGATCACTGGTAGCTGATTTGCTGTAAGCTCCGTAGACAGGACAGAACTTTTTTTTCAAAGGGGACCTTGTGAATATGTAAATTGCAAAGAAAGAGGATGGGAAAAAAAAAAAGTTTATTTTCATACCAGGGATAGGAACAAAGACGAGCCTATATTTTTACATTTGGAAAGGGACGGGGGGTGAAAAACAAACTCTGTGGATTTCAAATACTTTGTGTCCTTATTGTTTCTACATGAATGAGAACTACAATGCTGACAGGTAAACAAACATCGACTGGTTCAAAAGCCATCTCAAGCTGCATTTTTGGGGTGAATGTTGGGTGACAGAATTGATCGCCGTCGCGGTCGTAGATGTTTTTGAGGATCTCTCAAACTCTCGGTTTCTCATCGGTTAAAGCCCGACCGCTAGCTGTTCAAATTTCTGTAACATTTTAAGGCCTTCGTTTCCTAGACATTGTCATACATCTTCAGTAAACTCTCAATTCTCTGACTTATTGTTTCCCCTTCTTACTGCCTACAAGGGAAGGAAAAGAACCATCATCTAGCTTTCTCTGGACTGGGTCAGATAGACATAGAGCGATACATCTGCTGATGTTTGATCATATATATATCAGTATTGGCACATATGTCAGCCAATAAGCAACAAGAAAGTGTGTGTAAAGAAATGCCAAAGAATATTACAAAATCATTTAGAGACAGTGTTGTCATTACACAGTCTGTCCACTAGAGAGCAGAACTGTAAAACGTCAGTACATTTGTTGGTCGCAATTCTTTCATAATCAAATTTAAAGGATCCTTATCAATAACATTCATTCATTATGTGTTTATGGTAAAAACAAAAACTTTGGCTGACATATTGTATTTAATTCTTAAAGCACCTGGCTTCAGATCTAGAAGTATTTCTCTATAGCATACATTCATGCTAAATAAGCAATGATCAAAAAAACACATCTTTAGGTATTATTTATTAAGAGTTTAACACTCAGCTAAACCTTGATTGGTGCCCGTAAGTGAGTGACATCATTCCAAATGAGCCCCGCCCACTTTAACCCACTTTAACCCACTTTAGAGAGGAGCACAGTGAAATACAGAAATCTCTCATGTGACATAATAACCAAAAGTGTTGGTAGAAAATCGTGAGAAAATACGTTTTCAGGGCAAAATATCCATAGTATTGGCTTCAAAAATCCTGTATCAGTCGGGCTACAATTTGTATTTTATTTACATTTTAGTTTGAAATCAGTGTGAAGGAAAAACTCTGAATGCTGAACACCCAAATGCTAAAAAAGTACGATACCAAGATTATTGTTTTTTTCTTTAACGTAAGTGTTAATGCAAGGCAGGCTAATAGTACACCTCTTTATCTTTTTACTCTTTTTTAGATTACAGTGTTCATCCTCATAGTACACGTTTTGAATTTCCACAGTCCTAACTCCAAACGTCAGCCCTGTGGTTGACCACTTCACACGCACACAGATGGTCTGTCAGACCAGCTGTTACCGACCTCCTCCCCCTCTTGGCAGCCTCTCATTAGTTTCTTTCAAAGGTAACTTCACTTTGTGTTGAAGGCCGAACCATCACAACAGCACCGGTGACTCATTCTCTCATTTTCTCTGCTTTTTCCTGCGAGTCAAGCTGAGCAGTGACTATTTAAATGAAAATGAAGTCATTGAATCGGCTGTCATTTCACAGCTCTAAAAATCACAAGAGAAGAAAGACAGTTCTTACCTGAACTTGAATATGTGCTAGAGTATTATTTTTTGCCTCTTTACTGCATCTGTAAAGAAGAATTTGGCCTTTTTTGGGGGGGGAAATGCAAGTCGTGAGCAGCATTAGTTCTGTATCAGTAGGCATTGCCTTAATCTTTGTCGTTTTCTTTTTTTTTGTGGTCATCATAAATGGCTTCCTCTTCATTGTAAAGCTTCAGTTTCTGGATGTTAATGTTCTGTTATGGTCATCAGTCATATTTCATCAACGCGGTGCTCCAAACCATGTACCATTCTAGTCAAACACTACTACATTTTATATTTCTGTCCCATGAAAAGACTTAAAGGTCCCATATTGTAAAAAGTGAGATTTTCATTCAAAACGCTCAATATACGGAGAAATACACACAGACCGTATTCATACATTTTGCGTTTGAAACAAGCCGTTATAGGATTTCTGTCCATTTGTGATGTCACAAATATACAATATTTAGACCATTACACGGTTTTAAACATAAACATTCTAAATGTGTCCCAGTTTATTTCCTGGTTGCAGTGTATGTTAATGACATCAGCTGACGGGAAGTAAACATGGACCCAAGCTGTTGCCTAGCGACACAATTATGTTGTAATTCCGTTGAAAATGCACTAAAACGGAGCGTTTCAGACAGAGGGTGAATACAGGTATATTCAGGCAGACAGTATGAGGAAAATTAAGTGTTTTTTTTAACCATAAGAGCATGTAAACATGTTCTAGTAGAAACACAAAATACAAGTATGAACCTGAAAATGAGCACAATATGGGACCTTTAACAAAAGACCAACAATGAGTTGATTCCACCTAAAGTATGTGGAACACATTTATTATTATCATCTTTCCAACATTCATAGTGGGTCACCTCCAGTACATCTGTTTGTTTCATCGAAGCTGCTGATTGAGCGACAGGCCTGGCGTATTATGTTGAAGCTGAGGTGAAAGTATGAGCATCATAACGAAGGGATAATAAGAACATTTCAGGTCAGAGGTCAGCTCAAAATGCAATCTGAACCAGAATGTTCTAGTAAAGCTAGTTTCCAGCCTATAAACCAAACCGAGAGCATGTTGATCTGACGGTTCCCCCTTGTGTTTGGATGTCAGCTTTTTGTTTATTCCTTTTAGATTGTGAGTTCTTTTTTCAAGGACTGTTTTTTCAGATGTCGACAGTGCAACCAAACGTTTCACATTGTTCCGAAAATGGTGTGTTTCGGTGTAAATGTCTCAAAAGGAAAACATGGCTAATAGATTTTCATTTCCCAGTGGAGCAATATTATTTGTAAAGTGGGGGGGAGGGGGGGGTTGATTTTGCATCCTTTATGTCACCAAAATGTAGATAATTTTGTAAGATACATTTGAAAAAAAAGAAACTATAATTGCTGACCTGTGAAATGTACAGTATTTTGTGTCATGGGAAATTGTTTATAGCTTTTGTAATAAAATACAAAAACAACATTTTGGATTACAAAGAAGACACATTTTTCTGAAGCTTTAGAGCAAAGTGATGGCATGCTGTTGTGCTGTCTTTAATCTTGTTACCGGTCTGATACTGTTGAGCTGTTTTTGCTGTCCCGTTATTTTTGTTATTGCACAAGGTGTGTACGGGGATGTATTAAAAGTGCAAAAACTTTATAATTATAAATAGTCTTGTTTGTCTTCAATAAGTTTGCAGCACAAATAACCCCATCAAAACACAAAATATCAGCTTTTTGTAGTCCATTAGAGGGACACAGAGAGGGCTTGTTACTCAAGCTGCAGGTTACACAGTAGCAGCATGTTAAGGAGGGTACAACAGTGTTTTCACCGTTATTATAAATGAAAGAAAAACACAAGAAAGTAAGAAATGGAACGGATTAGAATAGGAATTTGAATATCTATTCTAACCTGAGTAAAAGTATATATAATACAAGCATTATGATAATTCAAATTTTCAGTTTTCATTTAGTTTCAGTGGGGAAACAATACAAGTAAACATGACCTGTCTGATACAATTTAATAATTTCAAAGCTTGAGTTATTCCTTATTTTTCTAATTGTCAACAAATTCCATGAAAACACCTGATCATGATAGTGACAACAACTCTATCGCTGCAAAAAGTTTGTCGTCCGTGAAACCAAAAATGGACCGAAACCAACAGTATGTTGTGCATATCTCATTGCCTGTTGGTTCCTATACCGTAGACGTAAATATTTTGAAACGGTTTCGAAAATATATAGTTTCATTATTTAAAAAAGCTCGGTAATCTTCTGCTTATCTGATGGGGGCCAGGTCACGGCGACAATTGTTATGGTCAGAGGGATCATGACAGATCTGGGCTGCAGGTTTCTCTGAGTCTTGATCACCTTCAGCTGTTGATAATCAGCCTGGTTATATAGAAGCAGGTTGGCTGCACTCTGCTCATTCGGTTGTGTGTCTGCAGAGGGTCAACACCTTCAGTTGGCTCTCTGTGTTTAGTGATTTTGTGGGGTTTTGATTTTGAGTGTTCACATCTTTAGCCAGCCTCTACATCTCCTGTGTGTCCCTCCCAACTTACATTTCATTTGGGATCAGATACCTTTTTTGTTGGTCTATCATTTTTGGTAGATTTAGTGGGCGACTGTGGGGAAGTACACTGCACAAAAAAAAATTAAGGGAACACTTAATCATCACAGTGTAACACCAAGTCAGTTAAACTTCAGGGATATCAATGTGTCCATTTAGGAAGCACGAGTGATTGTGAATCACTTTCACCTGCTTTGGTGCAAATGAAAGTGACAACAGGGTGCAATGGAGAGGCAACAGCAAGACAACCCCTCCAAAAAAAAGGAAATGGTTTTGCATGTGGTGGCCACAGACAATTGCTCTCGCCTCATCCTTCCTGACTGATTCTTCTCTATAGTTTTGTGTTCTGTTAGTGTCCTTGTAGCATGAGGCGGTACCTGCAGCCCAAATCAGGTTGCACAGGTAGTCCAGCTCCTCCAGGATGGCACATCCATACGTGCGGTCACAAGACGGTTTGCTGTGTCTCTCAGCACAGTCTCAAGAGCACGGAGGAGATACCAGGAGACCGGCGGTTACACGAGGAGGGCTGGACAGAGCCGTAGAAGGGCGTCAACCCAGCAGCAGGACCGGTATCTCATTCTCATGCTGGATGATATTACAGGCAGCATAACGTTCACCACGGCGTCTCCAAACTCTTTCACGCGTGTCACATGTGCTCAGTGTGAACCTGCTCTCATTATTATAAAATAACGATATCCTCGAGAAGTGTAAGTCACTGAATCTAAAATATATTTATCATGTCTGTATGTTCAGATTTGACTGACTCAGAGAAGTAGGAGTAGCGTAAGTATCTTAATCAGATCCATGAGCTGTGTCAGTCACTGCTGCTACCGTTCACCGTGTTGGTGAGAGAGACAAACTACAATAACCAATACCGCTTACCTCTCTCACTCCATGGCTTAAAACCGCCGCACTACTTTTCTTTTTAAATATTATTTCAAGATGTGTGTAAAAGAAAAACACTCAACCAAGATGCCAAAGTTGATCAATTTATTCTTCTGATGCTGTGAATAATTTGGACAAATATTACATAATTAATCTAATGGTTTACAGTTAAAGCCGTTACATTACCGTCAGGCAACATTGAGCCAAATTGTGGCATAGGAACGTCACAATTACCAAATTACTGGCCTACCGGAGCCTGATCTCGTCCAAATGAACAACAGAAAGATGTTTTGTTTTTGTTTTTTTTACCATGAAGGCTTTGGGAAGCCCGACTCAGAACAAAGTAACATCGAAACATTTCTCCACATCCTCATGTACTGCTGTTCCATGCTTTATTCACAGAACAAAATTTAAAACTCACAAACAAAAAGAGAAGACAAATGACGAGTCAAGTTCAAGATTATTAGGGCTTTAAACAAAAGTCTGGAATGATACCAACGGTTCAGAATTAGCACTCAAATTACATCACAGCTCACACAAAAAAGTCTCAAAATTACGTTTTTTATGACAATTTGTTCAACTTTTTGTGTCTCTTTCAGTAAAGATTCAAGTTTGTAGGAGACATGAAAGCCTCTTTCTGTGATCTGGTGATAATCTCTGACAATACCTGACTGATGACGAGTTGAAATTTGTGCCAGACTAATTGTAAGTGTAAATGTATCTGTAAAAATAACTGGTTGATATCGTCTAGATACAAAGTTCAGTTGGGTTCCCGTCTCTCTGACCCTCGACCGGTCTGCTGTACCTGAGGTCATCCGTCTCTCAGGCAACAAAGCAAATCCCACTTTGCGAAAGTTACGTCATCGCTTCTAGGGCGCTTTGGCCACGCCCACCAACGCCGGCCTGAGGGTGCGACCGTGGAGCTTGTAGCCCACTTTGGTTACTATGGCGACGGTGTCGGGCTCCTTGCCCTCCACGGGGGCGTAGAAGAGGGCCTCGTGCTCGTAGGGGTCGAACTTCTGGCCGTCCGGGTTGAGCCTGACCAGGCCGTGCT
>NC_051290.1:10051951-10146951 GCF_015220745.1 Sebastes umbrosus
GATCTTCCTAACACGACCTCCAGAAACGATGCTCCCACTGTCACTTTCATACTGAAGTCTCCAGCAAGGCTGCATTAGTTGATGCATTCAAATATTACAATGGCTTGACATTAAAGGGATAGGTCGGGTGTTTTAAAGTGGGGTTGTATGGGCTTCTGTTCCCTGTCAGAAAGGGCTGTCTGACGAAAAGGTAAAGCGGTGAAAATATTGTAAATATAGCGTACACTTAAACTGATATTGATTCTTTTAGGTGGCTAAAATACGTTTTGCTGCCGGCTGTTCACAGCAGTACATTGCTTTGCTCCCGTGCTGTAACTCCTGTCTGCGTACCGACCACCATCTACTGTAGTTAATACACTGACTATGGATAAGTACCTCATACAAACCCACTTAAAAACATCCAAATTATCCCTTTAAAGGAGTAATTTCACATTTTGGGAAATGTGCGTATTTGTTTTCTTGCAAAGTGTTGCCCTCGATACAAACAGGGAGAGGTTAACAGTATCTAAACATAAATAAAAATCCAAGAAAGCCACACAAAGAGTGAAATATTCAAGTATTACTGGGCAGATATTAAGCCATTTGTTACTAACATTAGCGAGGTTTAGACAATACTCTATTGTAACCGTTACTTCATCGTTTACAGTGTATACTGTCAGTTTCTGTCCTTTGTCGTCCTCTCACTTTAGTGCCAAAAGCTAAACTTCGTCTCTGGTGTGTGACAAGATGAGTGGGGTTGTCATTGTATGAGTGCGTGGCCTCCCTTACCCCCTCTTCATCTTGGTGAAATCCACCGCCACCAGCCTGTAGGACATGGCCTTCTCGTTCAGGTAACGGCTGTATCGTCTGATGAAGGTTGACATGTCGTAACCTGGGAGAGAAAAGGAGTGGATGGAGTTGGAGGGAAGGAAATATACCGAGTGACAGCTACAAATTATTCCTTCTATTTCTCCTATAAACTGTGTATTTGTTTTATATATATATCTTATACTGTAACAGATGCATTTGAATCAAGTGATCAACCACACTGAGGTAACAATTCAGACTTTTCTAGAGCTCTGTGTAATGTCCTTTGAGGCATACACTGCCCATCTGCTTCTTTAGAAATAAATAAGTAAAACAAAATGTTGTGCATTATATCCACAGGACTGTTTAGAGAACAGGTGTTTGTGTGCTTTACCTTGCAGAGCTCCCTTATCCAGGAAGTTGTTCAGGTTAAACAGAGTGTTTCTGGAGGCCAGGTACTGGATTAAACGCTGGATTAAAGGGGAAAGAAAGACAAAAGACAAAAGTTAATGTTCGGTCAAATGAAGGTTGGAAATGGGATGAATATGAAACACACACAAAACAAATGCTAAAGCAAAAAGCTAAGCAGTGTACTACTGTGAGGATGCAACGTCGATCTGAAAGTCACACAATGACACAACAAATTAACCGATCAATGCAGCGGTAGACCAGCAGCTCCTGCGTTCTGCGAGGTTAAATTACTGTTTTTGTGAATGGAGTCTGGTCTGGTGGTTTTGAAGAGAGTGATATAACTGCTTCAGTCAACGAGACAGCCCTTTCCGACGTTATGCCAGACTCCATTCACAAAAGCAGTAATTTCACTTTACAGGACACGGGAGTATACATACAGCCCCACATCAAAAAATCTGAACTAACCCTTGTTGACTCAGCTAGTGCCAGCATTCACATTATTCATAACCTTATTAATTAGCTTACTTTGGTAACTTACGTCACTGCTTTTTGCTAACAGCTGAGTGGGCGTTTCCATTTGGAAAAAACAAAACGGACCCGCCCTTTAAACAAAAGAGATTAGATTGCCATCCTAAATATGCCTTGAACAAACACATGTAATTATGTCAGGGACTATGAGTATGCCTATAAGAGCTATAACTGTCATTCATTCTCTTAAATTGGTTGTGAAATCCTATTAATATCATACGTTTTATTATTTACTTAGATTAGTTTTTGTTGTTTTCAGTATGTATTTGTGTATATAGATATTTGTTTTATTTCTGCTTACTATTATTTTTGTATATTTTTGTAATTTCACTTTTGTATTCCAATTGTCAGCCCTGATGATAGTTGCCGAGGGTCAAACTTATGTCATGTCTATTCAAGCATTCAGATTTCTGTATTCTTGTGACGGAAAACTTGTAAAAAGTTGTAAACAAAATAAATGCCCTTGCACCTTTAAAGGCCATCTTCTCTTATTACAAAGATTATTGAGAGTAGTAGCAGTAGCTCGTGCTCATTAGCCAACAGCTAATAAACGATGAATGAGATGATTAATCACTGACATGAACGCAGCACACAGCAGCTATCTCTGCTATGACTCAAACACTTAAAGGGAGACACACCCCAGGGGAATAGGGTAAAAAAAAATAACTAATAATGATCACCATGAAACTTCCCCAGTTGATCAATTACATTAAGACAATTATTTTTTTGTATTTACAAGTTTTCTGAAAGTTTATGTTTAAATATGCAAATGAGGCATAATCGTATTAAATATGAGCTACTTTGCAGACATTTCCAGAACAGAAATCTGAACATTGGATAAAGCCAGGTTCAACATTCTTGTTTCATTTTGTTGACATATTAGTGTCAATGGTTTTTACAGGGTGAATTTTGGATATCTCTTTTTATCACTCTATAAATCAGAAAATACTGTTAAGAGCCATAAAAAAAATATATATATTTTCGCCATGTTTTTAGGAATAAAATGTTGTATAATTCAGACTATGAATGATATATAAACAAACCCCTCTGTAAAAACCTTCAGAATATAGACAGGAATGAAACTGGGAAGTTTGGTGGATGTAAGTGCTACTAAAGTGGAGATTTCTGACTCAGAGTTTGAGAAAAACCTGTAATATTGTAAAATTCCATATATTTTGAAGACACTACAAGTGAATAGGTTAAAAAAACTTAACTTATAGATATCACCATGAAACTTCCCCAGTTGACTATTTACATTAAGACAATATTTTTTTGTATTACAAGTTTTCTGAAATTTTATGTTTAAATATGCAAACGAGGCATTATCTATTGTAACTTTTGGTGAATTTAGGATTAATCTACAGACACAAATAGAAATAGATAGAGCTGTAACGATTAATCTATTAGTTGTCTACTATTAAATTAATTGCCAACTACTTTGATAATCAATTAATCAGTTTGAAGAGGGGAAAAAAAGTTTAAATTCTCTGATTCCAGCTTCTTAAATGTGAATATTTTCTAGTTTCTTTACTCCTCTATGACAGTAAACTGAATATCTTTGAGTTGTGGATAAAACAAGACATTTGAGGACGTCATCTTGGGCTTTGGGAAACACTGATCAACATTTTCTGGCATTTTATAGACCAAACAACGAATCGATTAATTGAGATATTAATCGACAGATTAATCGACAATGAAAATAATGGTTAGTTGGAGCCTTAGTGTAGTAAAATAAACACTTAAATGTGTATTTTGGATGTTTTCTTTACGCTAGTCTGAAAGAAGACATGTCATGGAAGCAAAATAGCCCAAAATCATAGCACATAAAAAAAAATGTTTTTGCCTGGGGTGTCTCCCTTTAATCTCTCAATAAGTTTTAATACAATATGATGATTAAATAATAAATCGAGGTCTTCAAAAATAGTCTTTTGTCTCCGTTTGCTTTCCTGCAGAGAGGTCAGATGTCAGCTACGGAACAGCAGAGCTAATGGGGATTCAGTTTTTTTGCACTTAAGACACTAAGCAGGGAGGAAAATTTAACCCGTCTTCCTCCTGCAGCTTAAGACGGCTCAACCTCAGCCGCTTGCATCACCTCAGGCCAGGCCGTCCATGTTTAAAAATTTACTTTTCTCCTGCTGTGTTTTTTTTCCCCTCAGTCATTTCTTAGGAGTCCTTTTGAGTGGCGCACACCGAACTGGCGAGGGAGGACAAATGGCAAGAGGAAGCGGTCAGAAAAAAAATTCATTAACCTTTGGGAGGACGCAGAAGATTGGCAGCAAAACATAATAAATGATGATGTAATAATCCCGTGAAAATGTTAACGAGATCACATCTAAAGTCTCCAGAAAGTGATGAATCGTGTCATCGCTGTCGTTTACAGACATTTTGACATCTCTGTTTCTATTTGAACATTTTTCCATCGCTAACAGAAACTCGACCCGTCTCTTACTTTCCTTCAACAACTCAACACTATTCACTTGTTCGTTTTGACAGATCTGATGTCACTAAGCAGGCGCTGGAAGCTCTTCACTTCCCATTTTCCAGGGAAGGTTTGCTCAGTGTGTCTGCTCTTTTTCCAACACCACCTGACTTGATATTTACACATCCTCATACTCTCAGACCTTGGAGTCGACCAGTGCAAAGTCTGTTATTTTTTTACTGTTGGCTACCGAGCAGCTCTTACAGCTTCTTTACCTCCTCTTTTGAGAGTTTTCTGCCTTGCGTGAGAGAACCTCAGTGTTTAGATATTAATGATGAAGAGAGCTTTACTTATTCACTTTCTCTAGCCCAGATTGTTTTCTGGCTGGAGCTGGAGATTCAGAACATAGTCAGACCTTTGGGTGGACTACGGTCCCTGAACAGGTGCTGGTAGCTCATCTTCTTCTTGTTATTTGAGTCAGCATTAGGGACTTGCATTGCAAAGACTTTAAACATGATTTGCAACTTGTCACTAACCCTCGACCTAAAACATGTTTACATGCTTTAATGTTCAAAAAACATTTTATTTTTCTCATACCTGCTGTGTTGCAATCACCAAACTATTTGGACTCTGCACCAGCTCTGCTCTAACTAGCTTTGTTTGAGGGCGTGTCAAACATGTCGTTACGCAGGTGTGTGTTACTTAGTGACATCACCACATTATGGAAGAAAAGGCGGGACTTCAAGCAAGGCGTTTCAAGCAGATCAGGAGCAGTGTTTCTGTGGGGGAGAGGAACTTCCTTTGGCGTGGACTTCATAAGTTTGCAGACCTTTTACATCAACAAAAAACTACACAACACACTAAAGGAAAGGGGAAAGAGCACAAAAGTATAGTAGGTCCTCTTTAAACTTACCGAACTGTAGTTGTAGTGTTTATTTATTACAATTATGCTTATTACTAAATCAGATTTTATAGCGGGTTCATGTGATCGTATGAGCAAAACATAACATTAGCTTAAATCTAAAAGTAGAACAGAATGGAATTCTCCATCTGCTACCAATTACTTCCATTGACACTCCAGCTAAGACTTTTGGCCTCTCAGTCTTGAAACTTTTTCAGTAATTATATTTTCTTGATGGTTTCTATATTTATCTGCAGGTGCAAAAAAAAAATGCAATAAAAAGATTTTACAACTGAAAAGTATAATTATTTTTCCTATATATGCTCATCTATTACTGAAGAGAATAGAATTCATTTGCAGTGAAATTTTTCCCAGAAATATTGCTGCCAAGTGAAACCGTCGAGGAGGCTTGAGACCTGACTTGAACTCTGGACTCTAAACTTGAGATTAACTCCGACTCTGTCTCCTAAGACTAGACCCGGACTTGCATTGTGTCCCTCGTGTGCAGTTCAGTGGAATAACTCTTGGCCGCCATCCATAGTTTCGGGAAGTCGGGCCTCAGGCGTCCCAAAAGCATCTTAACGTTAAGGCCGTCTCTGTCCAACCGACTTAAAATGATCTGAGATTTGCCAGTTTGCCAATTCCCGATCTGGCAGTGAACCAGCCCTCGCTGGCTGGTTGGAGCATCTGAGAATGTGTGTGTGTGCGTTTGTGAGCACAAATATGCTTGCGGGCCTGTGTGTTGGATTCAGCTGCACTGACACGTTTCCAAGGGCTCTGGGACTGTTTAAAAAAGCATAAAGGATTTGATTTTGTTCTTGTCCTTTTTCTTGTGTGTTTGCTCACACTGTGAGGACAAAACTTTGTTTAGCTGTCACATGTGGGGACTCAGCTCCCATCTGTGGAGAAACATTTAGCTCCAAAAAGGCAACCATTGATTTTAGGGTTCAGAGTAAGACATTTCAGAGTTACAGCTAAGTTAAGGTTGAGGTACGGATTTGGGGGTGCATGCAGTAGTTGTGGTAAAGGTGAAAGTAAAGATTACTTTCCGCAAGGATGCGACATGGAATCTTGACGAGGAAACGTTTGGATCTTTTATACTCCGTGCGGGTTTTTCAGACATTGTCAAAGCTCCTCAAAATTCTCCATTTTCTCCGCCTATTCGGGTCTGTGTGGTTAGAAAGATTCTGATATGCACGGACGGGCGAAAGCCTGCCGCACGGAACCCCCCGGGAAGGGTTGTGATTGATGGTGTGGCGTCACTTTGGCCGTGCGGATGCGGCAAGCCTAATCACGCTTAAGGCTGCATTAACACCAATTCTTTTTTGAATGTGGGTAGTGCGTTAGGTTGCGGCAAGAAAAGGAGCGCGGGGGATGTCGGGGGGAAAAAAAACCCAGAATCAACTTCTGGGGAAAACGAAACCCGACGGAATCAGACCAGAAGATGCCCGAGGGGAGGAAAAGTAGCAACGTGTAGTCACTCAATTTGGCCTTGTGCACCAGTTTAACCCTCTGAGACCCACAATTGTATTTTTTAGGGTGGTACAGGGGGGTCTTTAGGGGGAGATAGCAGGTCAACAAAAGATGTCACATAGAAGTGGTGTACATCATCTGAAAGCTGAGAACCTGAAGATTAATTTGAGATCAAATTTTTTTTCTATAAAAGGGGAGACTTGTGGGCACCCATAGAACCTTGTGGAGCAACTCAGTTTTACAGATGCTGTTTTGACACATCTTCACTTCGAAGTTCAGAGAAAGAAATTAGGCTTTACAGATTGAGAACGTGATGACTTTCGCATTCTGCCTGAGTAGAAATTGAACCCAGGTTAAGACAGAGAAACTTAGACAAGATGGTCACGGATAAAGAGAAGGGAAAAGAGGGAGAGAGATAGCGAGAGAACTTCATAAGCTCTTCTTTCTCCGTCTCATCTTGTGTGCCGACTGCTCTCCTCCTCATCAAAAGTCCATCTGACGAGAGCCTGCGTCTCTCCCTCTGCCTCAGATACAAAGGCGGAGGCAGAGAGAACCCACACAAAACGCATGGATATAGTTAAAAAGGGAGAAAAATCTATAAAAGGGGCAGACACTCGGCACAGAGGGAGACTCGGAAAATCCGCTGAGCCCCAGATTATTCGGGGAAGACGGTTCCAAGAAAAAGATGCTGTTCAGAGAGAGGAGATTCAGATTTTGAGAAAAAGGTGCAAGAATAGAGAGGAGAGTGTCAAGAGATAGAGATGGGAGGGAGACGGAGAAGCAGGTCGGCTTGTCAAATAATTCATGTTAGCATATCGGAGAACAACCTCATGTATTATTGATGCATGTAGATCCTGGCTACTCCCTGCTTCTCTTCAACCTCAACATAGCTATACATAGAGCTACCAGCATACCCTCTCTTTCTCTCTCTCTCTCTCCACCTCTTCTCCTTCCACGTCTTTCTCTCAAAAGTGCACAAGTTGGTGGTTTCCCTAGTAACCGAACACCACGGCCTCAGCACTGACCTGAAGTGGTTTTCTCTTTTTCTTTTTTTGAATCGTGTAGTCATGTTATGGTGAGGAGAAGCCAGGGCTGGAGCTCTGTAGACGGTTGTAGCATTTGGACAACAAATTGTGTCTGAGATGAAGATCTAATTAGATCCCCCCCGTGGCAAAAAATAATGTTTAAAATGACTTATTAAAACCCTGACGTGAGTGACTTTTACACTGTGACTGATTCTACTTCTTTCTTCTTAATCACATAGGGTTAAGATACACTATATGACCAACAGAATGTGGGCATCCTTGTCCATTTACTTTTGGTCTGGGGCTATTTTTTATTATATTTTCTGACGGGGAACTGAAGCAGTTATATCGCTGTCTTCAAAGCCACCAGACTCCATTCACAAAAACAGTAATTTTACCTTGCACAACAATCTACCGCTGCCTCGATCAGTTAGTTTGTTTGCGTTATTGTGCGAATTTCTGATACGAACTAACGTGGCGTCCACAGCAGTACGTTGCTTAGCTTCTGTGCCGGTACTCCTGTCTGCTTCTCCAAACTTCTCCGCCATCTAAGTTACTGTATGTATCGGTAATACACTGACCATAAGGATGTATATATACTGTGTATGTAGCAGCATCATATTGTAGAAACCTAGGTCAGGTCACATGGGGAAAAGTTTTATAAGGGCTTTGGAAAATAATGATGAACCCGCCCTTTAACCCATCTCACAAGCACTTTAGATGAAGCATACTGACCCCTTTACATATTAGATTAAAGCTACCCCTTTTTATCTAAACATAATCCTTAACTTTTCTTATTTTTCTACCCAAAGGAAGTAATGAACGGTAACTCAAGGCTGAAACAGAAGTGCGTAATCTGCCCAGAAAAAGCTGTTTTTCCCCGACTTTCAGATCTTTTTCATCTCTCCTCCCTTTGGTATAAAAATAAAAAATAAGAAAAAAATCACAGACCAGCCTGGTTGGTAAACATGAGTGCGCTGCGTGCAGCTTACTGACGTCACATTACATGATATCTGGGAAGTTGAAACAGTTCCCCGCTCTGCCCTCTTTGGACCTGCCAACGTGTACACAGCAGAGCCAGCAGGGAGGAGGCCACCTGGGTCTTCTGCTCAAAAAGAGAGCTCAAAATATCTCTTTTTTTTTAAAGTCACATCATATCGTAACTGCTGTTTACGGGGAATACAGACGAGGGGGGTCAGGGAGCCCTCGTGGGAATTGGTTTTTGGCTGCTGTGCTCGACTTTACTTTACACGACAGAACTGAGTGCAGACCGAGCTCCGCTGAAAAGGTGATGACTCACACGAGAAGAATGAGTCGTGATCGGGCTGCGTTGAATGAAAGCAGCTCTTATGCAAGCAGAGAAACGCACACAAGGAAACAGACGTGTGGACAGATACATGTGCGCACACACACGCTACCCAAACTGCCTGGGATTCTCCCCCTTCATCTCATCCTCCTCCTCCTCCTCCTCCTCCTCCTCGTCCTCCTCCTTTCTCCTACGTAGTAGCTCTCCTCCTCTCTTACGCAATCAACCATTTAGCCTCTGAATTCAATCTAAGTGTGAAAGAAACAGAGTCAAAGGGAAGCTGGGTGGGTGCTGAGAGTGATAGGATTAAAGAGAAGTCTATGTTTAAACGTGTGTGTGTGTGTGTGTGTGTGTGTGTGTGTGTGTGTGTGTGTGTGAATCCGTGCCTACAAGGTGACAGGGCTGATAGTGTGTGGGCTGCAGCTTTCATGGGAGCGGTTGTGTCTTGCTGGTGGATGAGTGTGTCTGCGAGGTCAATGATGCAGCTAAGCAACATGAGTCATCGTTTGAAACGCTAATGCACGCACAACAAACTGGGTAAGAGTACAGTTCTCTCCTGACTTGTACACTATTGACAGAAACATGAAGTGCAAAGAGTCAGGTTGTGTGGAGAGATGCACCGATCGATCGGCAGCCGGTCGATACCGGCCGGCCGATCGCCCATAACCGGTGACCTGCATAGATCAGGCCGAATTTGGGTGCTCAAAATTACACACGTGCCTCATGATGGTTTTACGTCGTGCACACAGAAGAAGAAGACCTAAAGCTCGCAATTGGTAACACCTGCAAGTCAAAAATGAGCCATGGAGGAACAATCCCATGCATTCCTACATAATAAATGTCACCTTATGTACATATGGGTGTGCCATAATGCTCAGGTGTTTGATCTGATAGAAAGCCATTAGCCACTGGAACATCTGGTAAACATACAGTACATTAGAGTACAATAATGTGCCGGGTTTTTTTTATTTAATTTGATTTATTCATAAATATAAAACTTGGGGAGACATGTTTATAGTCTTGAAAACAATTACTTTTATATTACTAGATCATTTTTTAACTGGAGGTCAAATGCAGTGAGACAGCTAATTGTAGTGTTTTAAGTGCAATTGTATGGAGGGGTGGCAGCAGCAGAGCTAATTACAGTACTACTAATTAAACCTGGCACTTGAAGAGAGTCTAGTGGAAGGAGTAAAACGACTCTTCACAGGCAGAATACCCTTTTAGATGAAGTGTGCAACTGCTGAGCAAACATGAGCAGAGATGCTGTAAAAACAAGATTACCTCACAACAGCCCAAAAAAAAGAAAACAAAAGAGAGGCATGATTCAGTTTGTTGCCCTGCATGACCGGACGCTTTCAGGGGTGGGGAGGTGGGCTTTCTCCATTTCATGGAACATTAGGAGCTGCGCTATACAGTTTGATCTCTAAACACTGTCTTTGACACCGTTTTTCCACAACCATACAACAAGGTATGAGGACATGTTGTGGGTTTAATAGAAGATGTGACCACACTTGGCTTCACTACAAACCTGAATTAGATAACAGTCTCTGTCTCGCTGGATTCATTTAAGTTTTATTTACAAAGCACGGCACAAAAAAGTGTCAACTGATTGTTTGCTAAGTCACGCCCCCCCCTTAGTTACCTGCCAACCATTGAGTTCTAGACAGCTGTAAATAAATGGTGCTTTTAAATGGGGTTGTGTTTACCGTGTTCACGAGATGAGTCCATATGAAAGCCCCCCTCATGTGGTATTCATGACCTTGTAAGTGGAAAGTTTCTGAAAGCTCCGAGTTCACTGATGTATCTGGCAAACGAGGTCTGCAACCCCCACAAACTAATGCAGTTAATAATGTGCTCCTTATCCTTGGAAGTAACGCTTGGTTACTACTGTTGGTAGTAAGCTACTTTGCCCGACGTGTGAACGATTGCTAAGTAAAGATCCAACCTCCTGGTCTGAAAAGTGAAGCCCACAAAGAAGTGCCTTAAACTTGCATTCTTTCTAATAGCCAGCAGGGGGCGACTCCTCTGGTTGCAAAAAGAAGTCTGATTGTATAGAAGTCTATGAGAAAATGACCCTACTTCTCACTTGATTTATTACCTCAGTAAACATTGTAAACATGAGTTTATGGTCTCAATCGCTAGTTTCAAGTCTTCTTCAATACAGCATGATGTTCATTTAGTAAATTATGGTCTCATTTAGAGTCAAATAGACCATAAAGCAGGGGATGCTTTAGGGCGGGGCTACCTTGTAAACAAAGATGGCGATGGTCAAAATGCAGAACTCAATACTTCAAAACCGCAGTCCACAAACCAATGGGTGACATATGCCACTTCTTATATACAGATTGCGTCGGTCAAAAACCTAGATGACTACGGCTAAAAACCTATAGGCCTACGGCCAAAATCCAAGACGGCGAAGGCCAAAAACCAAGATTGGCTTGAAAACGGCAGTCCACAAACCAATGGGTGACGTACGGCCACTTCTTATATACAGATGGCGACGGTCAAAAACCTAGATGCCTACTGCCAAAAACCTTGATGCTTACGGCCAAAAACATAGATGCCTACTGCCAAAAACCAAGTAAAAAAGTGACAAAAAAAAACAGATCCCTGACTGGGAGAATCTCTATTGAGCTAGTTTTACCCTGCAAGTTTCTGGCTGGCTGAGTCTGCTGAGCCCGGTAGGACAGCCACACACACACACACACACATTACTTTCATCTATTGATCACACAGATGCAGCCAATTTACTTGAGCTGGGAAAACTTGTTTATCTGCCTGAAGGAGCATAAGGAAGTGTGTCAGCTCGTCGTGGGTCACCCTGGAGTTTTTACTTTTTAGAGATAGGATGTTTGACTCACACACACACACACTGTTCACGCACTGCAATCTGCCTCTACACTAATCATATTTATGGTCGCCACACCAGCAGCTGATAGGAAGCACGCGTGTGATGACTTGGTGTGCATTCAAGCTCTTCAGATTATCACAAGTGACCCCTATTAGAGTCAGGGTGACCTCAAACACAAATAACATCCTCCCTGTCCCAGCTCCCTTTGACACAGTGCTTGAGTCAGCAGATCTCTACACCCGCTTTTCTCTTTCTGCCTTTTAATTCTCCCTTGTTCCTTTCCTCTTCCCTCCTTCTCTTGTCTTTCATAAAATCTCACACACCCTATCTTGGCTAAAATCTCTGCCTCTGTCCGTGTCCTCGCTTTCCCGGAGGAGAGCGTAGTGATCAGAGTGCTCCGCCGCTGACGTCACTGAAACAAATGGGCCGTCCGCTATCTGGGACACTGGTGGCGGTGGCGACTCACACTGCCGTAAAAACACACTTTGTTGTCTCACACACACACCTTACTGTACCCTCCCTCTCTATCTATCTCACACACACAGAAAAGGAAAGCAGCGTCCTGCTGCCATCAGCACTTTCACCAGTGTCCTCGCCAGACCGTCCCCGTCTCCTCTCATGTCCTTAATGACTCTCACACTCCGTCTACTCTCTCTCTCCTTCCTTCACCCTCCCTTTTTCAAACGTACGCCATCCTATGCCTGCATTCAGTTTTGATGTACGGACTCGCAGCTCTCCGTCCAGATTCCCGATGCACTTAGGTGGAATCAATCAGACTGTAATTTTCCCCGCTGACGCTTACAACTATCCTGTCCCGAAGAAAAAAAGCATGATGGGTAGTATTTCTGAGGACTTGACGTCCTTGAAAACAAACAGTTCACAGCAGTGTTATACTGTACCTCGTGGTCTGGCAAATCTTTGTGCTGTGACATTCCTCGAAGTCGCTGAGGGAAAACTACGAGGGCTATTAAAAAGGCTATTCATCATTAAAAATAAATAACTATGTTTAAGGCTGACAGGTCGGAGTTGCAGGGGGTCGATTTTCTGCTGTGTTCAATTGGCAAAAGCATTTATTCTTTGGAATAAATAAGTCTTTAGAATAAAAGAAAGTAAAAACACAGCTTGATTTGTCAAAACTGCTTTTTAATCTTAGGCATTAGGATAAATAAGATCAACTGTAAGAAACAATCTTCAACTTCAGAACTAAATAACAGAATAATCTTCTAATAGCCGTACGGTGAACATCAATTTCAGAGACCAGACTGGTTGTGCTGAAGAGACACACATTGAGTTCATTCACCTACATCAGGCATCAATAAATAATCACGAAACGTTGCTTTATTCTGGCGGTCGCGGCACAGCTAACCCAGTTAATACGGCAATAGTTTCACTCCATTAAGCAAATCAAATCAAATGTTTACCGTAGTTCGCTAGAGAGAACAAGAGAGAGAGAGAGAGATGACAGCATGGAGCACCTGACCCTGCTAATTTCTGGCTACAGACTGTGTCTCAGACCATTTCCCCTGGTTTAACCCTAAACCCAGTCTGTCGACAGCACGGAGCACATTATGATGTGTTCAAGCTCTACTCAGTAAAAATGCGTATTGGGCGATACTGGACTGGACGTGAATAAATCCAGTTGTTTGAAGGAGATGTTTTCAGAGCAATATAAAATAGATAATAGAGAGGGAATTATGACCCGTTTAACATCCCAACACTAGCTCTGAGCAGCGTATAATATATAATTAGGACTATTAATGCCAAGATTTTTTATTTATTTTTTTAATCAAAGCAAATAATTACATTTATTTTATTTCCTAATCATTTGAATTGTGTTTTTATGCAAATAACCACTATAGATGACATAAGAATAACATTTAGAATTGTTGACGGTTGGAAGTGAAAGCAGTGCTCTGTTTACATAATTGTAAATTTGCAATAAAACTAACTTGTCCCTTAAATTTATGAATAATCATGATCTCAATATTGATAAAAAATAATTAGGATTATCATTTTGGCCTTAATCGTGCAGCCCCAATGTGTACCCCAGTAAAATGCTATATTAATCCTCCCTAGATACATAAGACCCATGTGCATGAATTCCTTTTGTTCACAAGTTATTGATAGTTTACGTGCTCACTGAGTAATGTGATTTTATGTAATATTTAATAAAGTTCCTTGAGATGATAGTTTTAGAATAATCATGCCTTATTAATATAATTGACATCTTGTTTTATTTTAGGATTTTGTTTTATAGCTGTTGTGCAGTAATAAGAGTTTATTGGAAACCAAACCAGATAAAGCATTACCACAAAACTATCTCATTACAGTGAAAATAACTCAATCAGTATGGGAGAATCAGTTGCAAGAAATGCTGGGAAAGAAAAGAAATTCAGGTGGATTATGTGTCGAATAACCATTTGAAAAAGTGCTTTTAGCCTCTCAAAATCGATTTTAAAATAACTTTGACTTCCATATGACCCCATTTCTCCGAACACTCGTTTCTTCTACAATCATTCGCTACATCTTCACCCCGTTCTCGTAATTCTGCAAACAAATTAACCTTCTTCATTTTTATCCGGCATCATTGAGTCCTTTCTTTCCTCCTATGACCTTGTTCAGATCTGGAAGCATCCACGCTCCCAGGAGAGAGGCCCAGCAGTCTGAGCTCCCTGTCCAGGGATGGAGCTCCCTAGAGGGGACGGATGGGAGTCTGGTGAGGCTAGAGGCGACGGGCTGGAAAACAGCTCTCCCAGTCATTGTTTGGAATTTCCTGCGGGATTGTTTTTGGTACATATTGGCCGATCACACAAAGGCCTGGAAGCCGACGCACACGCTGACACATGAGAACAACTGAGACAACGGCTAGACAAGGAGCTGTAGTTCACCCTGTTACTTATTTCTTCCTATACCTCCTCCTTTCCTTAACTGCCTCCTTACCTCCTCTAACTTTTCCTTCCCTTCCTCCTACTTTCTTTCTCTTCCTCACTCATTCCTTCTAGTACTTCTTTCCTCCTATATATCATCCTTTCCTTCTAAACGTCCTACTTTCTTCCTCTTCTTCTGTAACTCCTGTCCTTCCCTACTTCCTTCTATCCTTCTCTACCTCATCCTTTCCTTCCCTTCCTCCTACTTTCATCCTCTCCTTCTGTAACTCCTTTTCTTCCATTCTTCCTGTTTTCCTTCCCTGCCTCCTTTCTTCCTCTCCTTTCCTTCCCTACTTCCTTCTCTACCTCATCCTTTCCTTCCCTACCTCCTATATTCTGTCTCTTCCTCTCCTTCTGTAACTCCTTTCCTTCCCTACTTCCTTCTATCCTTCTCTACCTCATCCTTTTCTGCCCTTCCTCCAACTTTCTTCCTCTCCTTCTGTAACTCCTTTCCTTCCCTACTTCCTGTTTTCCTTCCCTGCCTCCTACTTTTTTCCTCTCCTTTCCTTCCCTACTTCCTTCTCTACCTCATCCCTTTCTTCCTCTCCTTCTACAACTTCTTTCCTCCTATACATCATCCTTTCCTTCCGTACTTCCTACTTTCTTCCTGTCCTTCTGTAAATCCTTTCCTTCCCTACTCCCTTCTTTTCTGTTCTACCTCATTCTTTCCTTCCTTACCTCCTACATTCTTCCTCTCCTTCTGTCAATCCTTGCCTACTTCCTACATTCTTTCCTTCTCTACCTCCTTCTTTTCCTTCACCTTTCCTTTTTTACCACCTCATATACTTCCCTACCTCCTATTTTATTTCGATATCTCCTCCTCTCATTCCCTTCATCCGCCTTTTTCTTCTGTACTCTTCTTCCTTTATGCATTTGTTAATCTGTAAAATCCCAGTCATGATCACCCAGGAGTAGAAACAATGCTCTTAAAGTAGCTTCGTAGCAGCACACCAGTGAGACGGTGATCAAAGATATTGACGGCCTCTTGATGGCTCATAAGATTCAGAGTGTCACCGGGGAGCGAGCCAGGATCGCTTCTTGGCAGGGAGGAAAAAACTGGAGGTGAAGAACTGAATTGAGTATTAATACCGGCCTGTCGACTATGCCTTCGCACATACATAAAATGCACTATTACTCTAATCACGATCCCACGCCCGTTGACAAATATGGCAGCTGAAGCAAAGAGGAGATATTGAAACTTAATTTGCTCCTATTTGCTGTGAATGGTAAATTCCCACATTGGATCTGAAAGCACGGGCTGCATATATTACCGGGGACAGCAGAATAAAACAGGCTGCGTTTACAACGGCTGCATTTTGCTGACATCAAGAACAACTTACAATAAATTTAAATCTGCTCAGATATTACAGACTGTTGATTCACATTCATCTGTTGATCACAGACTCTTTCCTTTTCTTACTCCTTCTTTCCCTCCTTCTTCGCTTCTCTAGCTCCTCTTTTCCATCCTTCTCCCTTTCCTTCTCTGCCCCCTATTCTGTTTCCCTTCCTCCTTCTTTCGCTTCCTCTTCCTTTCCTTCTATAACGTATTTCCTCCTCCCTTCCTTACTTCGTACTTTCTTCCTCTTCCTGTCTTTCTGTAACTCCTTTCTTTCTCTACCTCATTCTCTTCTTTATTTCCTTCTATAACTTCTTTCCTCCTATACATCATCATTTCATCATTTAATTTGATGATGAATGATGTATGAATGAATGATGTATGATGAATGATGTATGATGAATGTAGGAGGTAGAGAAAGAAAGGAGTTACAGAAGGAACGGAAGGAACGGAAGGAACTTCCTTCCTCTCCTTCTGTAACTCCTTCCCTTCGCTACTTCATCCTGTCCTTCCCTATCTCCTACTTTCTTCCTCTTCCTCTCCTTCTGTAACTCCTTCCCTTCCCTACTTCATCCTTTCCTTTCTCCTACTTTCTTCCTTGCCTTTAACATCTCTCCTTCCCTACTTCCTTATTCCCTTCTCTACCTCCTTCTTTCATTTTCTGGCCCCTCATTTACTTCCCTACCTCCTATTTTCTTTTATATCTCATCATTTAATTCCCTTCTTCTTCCTTTTCTTCTGTACTGCTTTTCCTTCATTCAGAATTAGGAAGACCGTCCTGGGGAGACTAAAACACTGGGACTGACACCAAATGAAATTATTTCAGGCTTAGCGGCTCTTTAAGGCAGGGTGACCTGAGAAAATATCATTTCAGGGTGAAGCCTTCATCACATCAGAAGTTGGCCGATACCTAATATGTAAAGTGACGGAGCCGGCTATACGTGAACGCTTATATACATCATAATCCTTAAAATCAAATTATGTGACAATTTATTTTCACATAAAAAATCCTCCAGAGAGCAGTCAGGTTTCATTTAAGGTAAACGTGTTTTACTATTAGAGCATTCATCGGACTTCGCACAAGGCCATTTCCAGAGTGCCGGCCAAGCTGGAACGAGTCAGCGTGTTGATCTGAAAAGGAATGTACAGTCTATTGACCCCAATTCTGTGGGTCCGTGGTTTCTAATTTTACGGCCAGATTTCTCTCAGCTCTGACCGTAATGGATGGGACGGCCATGAGGGAGCAGGGACACCTGGCCGCCGAGCCTCAGTCAGCACCGCCGCCCTGACAGCCCTGATGAATGCAGGCTGATGAGTACACACACTCTGCTCCACTACAGCCGGGCGCCTCACCACAGCACAAATGCAGCGCTGCGATTGTACTGCAGGTGTGTTTGAATAAGGGCTTTTAAATGACTGTACATTATAGCAGTAGTTTCCACTAAAGAGCAACATAACACTGCATTTTACATGTCCCCTGAACCTGAATTATTAGCAACTCTAAGGCTTTAATAATAACTTACTAATTCATTGTTATTAATTCAAGGAACAAGATTATTATGCAGCACCATTTCATATCCACAGCTTGACTTATTTACTTGCTGCAGGGCATTGTGAAGAAAGGTAATAACAAGTATTAATATTGCTTCTGTTCTAATTGGCAAAGGATAAAAGGATGCTGTTTATTACTTTAATATCATCACTTCACAATGGAATGAACTAGGGCTGTGTATTGGCAAGAACCTGGCGATACGATACGTATCACAATACAGGGGTTACGATTCAATATATCACGATATATCGCGGTACTGTAAGCAAGGCGATATATTGCAATTTTTGAAAATAATCCGAAGATCAATTGATAATTAAATAATCACCATTCGCAGCCCTATCATACAATCCTTATCAGGTGGGAGGAAGATATAATATATATAGAAATTAGGGATTCATTTATACTGTTGCAGTCATTGTTAAGTCACTCTAGCTGAGATATCAACATCAAAAAGGTTCAATCTGACAGCGACATCTCAGAGATAAATCAGCCTACGCTTTGGGAATACCTCTAAACCACTTCCTGTCGCTCTGCAGTGACCTACTTATGATTTGCTTCATCAAAAAATGTTGCGGGAATTTCCACAGCTTGAGCAAACATTTAGCACGGAGTCATCTGATGACCTGATGTCTGTCTGAACTGCATGTGAGGTCTTGGCTTATGCACCTCTCCCGCCAACATAACATCTAATCTTGGAGTACTAATTCTCTACACCTAAAACACTATTTTAGCAGCAGTGGAATCAGCGATGCTGCTGTTTGGGTGTCAATAACTTTAGAAGCTTGCTTCCTATACGACAAAAACACAAAGATCTCACACCGAGTCTTCCTCTGAAAGGAGGAAGTTTAGATGAACGTAAACAAGGAACGAACAAAAGGAAGCGTTGCGTAAAATGTCGAAACAACTGATCTTGACTAAATAAGGAAGCAATGCTTCCCCATTTTAATGGAAATCTAAAGGAATGTGGTGCAGGGTGTGTCTGTTTCTGAATGTGTTTGACTAAAGTGTGTGTGCTTGTGTACACAAAGGTACATTATATTAGCCTTTGCATTCAAGATGTGTATTAGCACACAATGTACATTTTGGTTACAGGGGCCAGGCATGCTCAGTTTTACAAATATGCTAAAAAAAAATGGATACAATCTGCAGAATATGATCCTTTTTGTTTTTTAAATAATAGTTTGACATTTTGAAAAATCTGCTTTATAGGCTTATTTTTGGCCAGAGTTAGATGACAAGATCGAAACCACTCTGGTGTCTAAGAGTGGTATTGATCTTGTCATCTAAACCTTGGAAAGAACGCAAACAAACATATTTCCCAAAAGGTTGAACTACTTCTATTTCTCCCTAAAATCTGCACAACGCAATTTAAAAAGGTTCTGATGAAAGTATTGAAATTGTGTCAGATTTAAAAAAACACAAAAATCCTACATGTTTTTTCCAGGGCTGTCAAAGTTAACACAATAACAACGCGTTAACGCAAATTAGTTTTAACAGAACTAATTTCTTTTACACATTAACACAATCGATCTTTTGGAGGTTGTATCGGCCTCAGTTTTAAAGCTAGAGTGAGGCTAAGGAATCTACTGGTACCAACCATGTCATTCTAGCTTGAAGTGAAGGAGGCTAAATAACGGTCCAAACTTGCGCTAAATTTTGGCGAGGAAAAACTGTCATGGCCATTTTCAAAGGGGTCCCTTGACCTTTGACATCCAGATATGTGAATGAAAATGGGTTCTATGGGTACCCACGAGTCTCCCCTTTACAGACATGCCCACTTTATGATAATCACATGCAGTTTGGGGCAAGTCCTAGTCAAGTCAGCACACTGACACACTGACAGCTGTTGTTGCCTGTTGGGCTGCAGTTTGCCATGTTATGATTTGAGCATATTTTTTATGCTAAATGCAGTACCTGTGAGGGTTTCTGGACAATATTTGTCATTGTTTTGTGTTGTTAATTGATTTATAATAACAGACATATACATGCATTTGCATAAAGCAGCATATTTGTCCTCTCCCATGTTGATAAGAGTATTAAATACTTGACAAATCTCCCTTTAAGGTACATTTTGATTAATCGGGATGGACAATCATGCGATTAAATATTTAAATTGATTGACAGCCTTAATAAAATACACAAACCATATTGATCCAGAAGATTGCTAAACGTAGAAACATGAACAAAACATTTCAACTATGCACATTTTTTAGTTTTTGAGATATGCTCATTTTTCATGAGCAGCTCGAGTGCAAAGGTGTTTTGATAGTTTTGTTCCGCACATAACGTAATGTAATGACGTCGCGGAAGACAGAAAACAGAATGAATGTTCTAGCTATTATGGTTTTTATTTTACATCGATTTAAACTGGATCTTGCAAACAACGATGGCCTGTGGTCGCCTGTGGGAGATCCATTTTAAAAGTTACTAAAATTGGAAAGAAACTGCAAAGAGTACTGCAAAATGTAACATGAAATTACATAATAGTATCAAACTGTATATCACTCAAAGTACTGCAAGTAATCCAGGGATCATACATTTTATGTTGCGATCAAAGAAAATATGTATGTCACAACAAAGCAACACACTGCTTGGAGTGCTGTTTTCATAAAATATACATTAAACAATATACCAGTATTGTAAGCTCCAAATGGCACCAGTCCATATGAATATCAAAGTGTATATCAGTTGTGCTTTAAAGGGATTGAGTCCTGAATTATTAACAGTCTTCACACTAGAGGATTAATGTAAATGCAAGCTACAATAGTTTATTTGCAGAACAAAACTATTTCTATCTTGTTAGAAATTAATAAAACTACAACCCTGAATTAATCCCTTCTCTCTTTTTCAAAAGCTGCACTGTCGCATATACATTTTGCAAACTTGAGGTTTGATCAGACCTCTTCATGCAAATAAAAGAAAACCACAATTACTAAAATCAAAAAGCTCTCCCAAACAGAGCAGGGATTGGTTGATTTTTAATTCCCAATTATTGCGTTTGAAAGTCTGCAAATCCATGGAAGGAAAAGTGTTTTTTTCTTTCAGCTTTCAACCATGTTTTTTTAATTCATTCGATTATTCATCTACTTCTATCCTTGTCCTCCATCTTGCTTCCAGCTCATACTGAGCTAATTAATTTCTCCACAGCTATTTCTATTATTCACTCCATGTGTACGTTCTCAGTAGCTGCCCATGCCCCCTCACTATTGATCCTAATGCTGATGTGGATGGGAATAAATGATCCAAATGTACATGTATGTTTGTATTTATGAGCGTGTGGGCGAGACAGACTTGAGTAATAAAATAACTTGTTGATGTAGCCTCCATTGATGGTTTGAATGCGTGTTGGCGTGTGACGCTTGGGCCAGACTGCTCGCGTGAGCAGTGCGTGACGGCTGCCTCGCTGAATTGCTGCGCGTTTCACGCGTGGATTGTCCACACTGGCAGCGTGCTGCTGCCAGCCCTTTCTTTCTACATAGAGTTTGCCTTTCATAATGGCCATTTCATTTCATTATAAATGTCGTTTATATTTGTTTTAGACAGAAAAAGGTTAAGAAACGTGTTCTCATTTGTAAATAATAGCAATAATCCACAATTTAAACCCCCTACTTTATTCATTCATGGAGCCGTGCAAGTCACTGCATGTTCTACAACACTGTCCTGCATATGTTTCAGAATAAAAGCCTTGTGGTAACAAATAAAGGAATTCTGTCTCACAGAAAAAAATACTTGACGGCTTTTATTTTGAAATGAAAGCAGGAAGTGTTGATTTAAAAATAAATTTGTACTTTTTTTCATGTCCGTGACATATTCTACAGATATCTAGACAGTGAAAGTGTAGTAATGTTGCTGGTATGATATCGCGGTAAAAAATAGGCGAGACCTCGAATCTCTAGAAGAGACGCAGCTGACACACAGCCTAGCCGCGCTGCTCACGTGGGCAGTGTGGCTGCTCTATAACCTGTTAACATGGACGCCGAAATAAAAAACAACATGTTCCGCAGCCGCCAAGCGCTGCTGACGTTCCCCGTGTGGCCCGGGCTTGAGCCTTCTTACCTCGTTGCCGTACATCATGAGGTGGTGGGTGGTGATGAGGGCTTTGAAGACCACCACCCAGCTGGAGTTGGCCGTGCGCTCAAACAGCGTGTCCGCCAGCTGGGGAATGCTCACGTTCATCTCATTGGTGCAGTGGATCAGATCTGGTAGGAATAAAAAAAAAAAAAAGACACACAAAGAGTTATACAACAGCAGCGACAAGAAAAGCTTTTAAAAAGGTTTGATAACCGTGATCGAGAGCAACAGCAAATTACTTTTGCAAAGACAGAAAAAATGCAGACGCGCCAAGGACAGATGAACACAACGCACGCACTCCAGCTGAATTCTTAAGTGAATAAAGTGTGAAGGACAGGTGCTAGCTGATGAACTTTTCTAACCTCCTCCCCCTCTCCTCACTCAGCTGCACCAGCTCCTCTTTTCTATTCTCTGTTAGCAGAATTTCAGGTGTCATTCACTCACTGAACCTGCTGGAAAATTCAACCTTCGGGCGTAAGAATGTCAAGTTACACAACTCGGAGGGCTCACTGAGATGCCAGTATGTTGTGACATACACAAGTAAACAAGTGCAAGTCTTTCTAAGTTCTGAAGTGCTCTTCTATCCAGAATCCAGCCTCTGGTGTGTGAACATTTTCTGGTTTTCTTAGTCTTCTATGATAATAAACTAAATATCTTTGGTTTTGGATTACTGGTCGGATGAAAAAAAAAATACTTTTGAAGACTCTGGGAAATTTGCTGACCTTTTACAGACCATGGGGTTAATCCAGAAAATAATTAGTGGATTAATCGATAATAATAATGTGTTAGTTGCAGAATTGAATGACACAGTTTATTATATCCCCCATCTTTTCTAATCTATGTCCACAGTAGCACATACACTAGAATTATTATAGTAAACTAAAACTGAAACTAAAACAAAAATAAACAGTGATAAATACTGTTTTTAAACTGAAACTATATAAAAACAAAATCCTGAACTGAAACAATATTTCCTGGGAAAAAAACCCTGAATAAAATAAAAATAAAAATAAACATAAATTGATTTCAGTTTTAGTTTTTTAGCTCAAATGAAATCGAAAAGTCAAAATTAAAATAAAATAAAAAATAAAAAATAATTGAAAACTCAATTATTTTAACCTCGACATACACTCAAAAGCATCCACACATTACAGAAAACACTAAAGCAACTAATGCAGACCTAAATACTGTAGCCAATACAAGCTAACTTGCACATGCATTTAATACGGCTAGGCCTACATTTGAAAAAAAGTATTTTATAAATATAATATAATATAATATCATGACAAAAAAGCTAAATTGACCCCAAATATAATTCAAAAGTATTTTTAACTTCCATCAGGGTTTCCTGACAACTACAAGTGTGTATTCTTTAATCTGCTAAAGTATTACATTAGTGCTCATCATGTTACATGCTGCTTTGATTTGAATGAACCTGTAGAATAAGGAAGGAACAAGGCAGAAGCATATGATTGAATGATGACTGGGTGTTTTTTTAGGAGACCTGGGAAAAGCTTTTACCAAATACACTGACAAGAGAAAAATATAGACAGTATAGACACATTCTCACAACAATGAGCACCAACCTTTTCCCCATTTACATCTTAAGAAAACCCCACATATGCAGACATTTGCGAGTCTCGAGATCTTATCCAGCCATCGATGCATAAAAAACCTCTTTAATTTACTACGAGCCAACTGTATTTGGAAGGTGCTCGATAAGATCTGACCGGATACTAACAGCTTGGCACCACCTCCCTGTTCTCACCACTTTAGTTGAGATTGATTTGAACGGATTCCTGTTTCGGGTCCCCGAGCTTATTACAAAGATCCAGTGTCTTCCCTCCCAACAGGTGACACACACAGTGATCCTCTCATGCACCAACATCAATACAGACACACACGGCTAAATTGATCATTCACACCAGTTTTCTGTTGTTTCATTTCCCTGGCGTTCTCCACCCCTTTCATTCCTTCTCTCCATCTCTCTCCATCCACCTCCACTCCTCATCCTTTGTTCTTCTCCACAGGACATTACGAGCTGCCGGCTCTCACACCTGGTAACTACGGAAACAGCTTCTCATTAGACTACTGGAGGACTGTAGCTGGGAGAGTCCCGTCGGGAGGCTTCATCAGCGTAATCAGGCTGCGCGCGCACGTACGTACGTACGAGCACGCGCTCATTCAATAAAGCCCATCTTTCCTTCACTCACTTAACGCATCATCTCCCTCAAGCACTTGCCCACACATACAGTAACAAAACACAGCAGACCTCCAGTCCAGCATTATTCTCATTCACTCAACATGGCACCTCTCCCACTTCAACACACACCATGTGGTTGGCTATTTAGTCGATACAAAGGAGAGTCATGTAATATAAAAGGTACATTACAGCACAATACATCCATTTAGCCGCACTGAGTGGTGTGAATGATGGCCAAGCAGCGGCTAACAGAGTGGATCTGAATTGCAGTTTTCAACACATAGAGTGGCAGGATTTCATGCCTACAGGGAATAGGCAACAACATCATGGCACATTGCATTCTGGAGAGTGGTCGCCATGATCCGGGATATCGTTTTGTTGTTTACATGAATTCATTCATTTTGATTCATTCATATTTGACCACAACGCGACAACAAACACAAATCAACAAAGAATTTCCGGCTGTATGGGTCGTAGCTGTTGTGGTAGTAGGCCAATCACACGTCGCAATAACTGTCTTGCGGTGATTGGCTGCGAGCTAAACAGTCATCTTTTTGTAGATCTGGGCACAAAAAGGAATCGATTACAGGTATCGTTTGACTGGAGAAGTTTCGACACTACCTGGTACTGGGTTGTTTCGGTCGATACCTTTATCGTTATTAGTTATTATGTGAAGTCTCCCGTAATGAAATGTCAGTAGGTAACGTTAGGGTCTTTAGCATGCCAACAGCATTGATAACTAACATTACGCCAACTGGGTTCATTATCTGTTTCTTGTAGATTGTCACGTTAGTGAGAATACAGCTTATTATGTAGAGTCTAAACTGACTCTGTGACAGCTGGAGGGCTAGAGCTAGCTGGCTTTCTTCATGAAGCTCCTAGCCGAGCTCCGCACGACAACAAGAACGAGCTACTTTAATGATAACGAAAGCATTTTGACTCTGTGGATGTCATATTTTATTCCATGTATGTCCCATCCCTCTTTTGATTCCCAGTCACTCGGCTCTCTACCGCAGCTTTCAATCCGTGTCCTAAAAATACCACAATGCCTTGCGTTGCTCACTGCCGCTCCCGTCACGATCCCGTTCTCCATTATGAAACGTTCCAGCTTATATGAATGCATCAGCACGTTGAATGAGTCGTTTCTTTTCTCTGACTGTTCTCCTCACCTTGTCTTTCTGTCTCTATACACCCTCCTACTGCATCCCTGCGTGGCATCACCAATGCTGATTAGATACAATTCATATCTCTGACCTGGAAACAGGCATTAATAGCGACTGGTGGCTTTGTTTTCAATCTATCCACCCCATCTCTTTAATTTTTGCTGCTACCTTTTCTATCTGCATGTCCATCTCCCCTTCGTTTTTTAACAGAGCTCATGTTTTTTCATTAGGTCTGGTGGTGGTGTGAGAGAGAGAACTAAGAGAAAGACTGATTAGGTCTGTAGGGACGCCCCGTGCATGAGCGTATATGTGCGCGAGTGATAATGTAAAGAGGGTACATGTGCTGACTTAATCAGGCAGAGTGGAAAGCATTAGATGCCACTGATCTCAGACAGAAAGGGAAGGGAAAGGCGATTGAGGCAAACATATGGCACAGATAAAAAAAAAGGAGGGTAGGGGTAAAGAGGGGAGGATACGAGGGGAGAAAGAGAGAAAACCACAAGACGAATAGAGGGAAAGGAGAAAGAAATAAAAAAAAAGATAAATGAGACATGAGAGACATGAGAGTCTCTTCATCCAGACAATTTGCAGGAATCCACACACAGCTCAACAAGCCTCCTCGCCTCGCTTTATCTCTCCTCTCTTTCCTGACGCGGTACGCAGCAGAAACAGGTCTGAGGATGTGGGGTTTTTTTACCCCGGAGCAATTGTTCTGACCACAAATGGAAAAATACACGAGATGCAGTCCTCAACTGACCGACACGTCAACGTCTCGCGAGCAATTACCTGCACAAAGGAATCTGACCCGGCTAATTGACGCCGGCACATCACAAGATAGTTAAAGAACACAATGTCAAAAAGTCCGCCCTCACTGCACGTATACTTTCAAAGATGAGTCGAAGGGTCTTGGTGGGAACTTGACTGCACTGTATGGATACTATTGGTCTATTCTGCAGGTTTACCTCGTACATAAGACTGTGTGCAATATGGCAGATAATCTAATACAATACTATTTTATTCTTTACTTACTTATACTTTTGTATCCAGGGATATTAAAGGTACAGTGTGTAGTATTTGGTGGCATCTAGGCGTGTGGTTGCAGATTGCAACCAACTCAGTACCCCTTCGCTCTAGGGCTGCAACTAACGATTAATTTCAGTCAATTATTTTCTTGATTAGTTTAATTTAGCCTCTTTGCTTCTACTCTTTGACGTTGGCGCTATTTTCTGACATCTTTTAGACAAAATGACTGATTGATTGATCAGGGAAATGTGTCTCTATTTATAGTTTATTCCTTCTCCTCTCCCTTACATTCCTCATCTGTTGATCTTGTTTGATTGTTGCTTCCTTGTACAAGAAATTAGCATCCGTGACAACCTAACTAACACAGTCACATACAGACATGTGGGAGGCATGGCTGCTGAGTAAATGTGATCTCATTCCCAACAGTGACCTTCTGTGTTCCTCTCTGATCTGAGGTCCATTGTTACTGGTCATCTGTTGACCTCTGTGGGCTTCGGACTGAACCACAATAGACCAGAGACTTCCTGGTACCGAGGGACCGGCTTGAGAGCTCGTGAGGAAGCGTGTGCTTGGTACACTTCGATGCAATGAACCGAGAGAAATCTATCAATGTTTTGTAACATAGTTATTTAATGTATTCGTGTCACCAAGCATCAATCTTCCTGTTTGTGTGTGTTGGTGAGCGAGAAAGCAGGTGGTCAGATCAAGCAGAGGAAGAAGGGCAGGAGGAGGAGGAGACGGAGATCACATCTGGCCCAGCTGGCTACCTTCTATCAGTGCTCTCCGTTCGTCTCTTCATCCACCTCTAAGTCCCTCATATCCACCCACTTCCAGGCAACACACACACGCAACACAAACGCACGCGCGCACAACTTTCATCTCCTCCTTCATCTCCTCTGATCTGCAGACAAACTTGAGTCCTGACTCCCTTTTGATTTCTTTGTCTGTCTGGTGCATCCACCGGCTAGAAAATAAAACTAATTAACCTTTAACAAGATTCAGATTTCATCCGGTTCACGTGTTTTGCTAATGTAACATATTCGTTCATTACCTGGTCCTTTCTGATTGTCATTTTAAAGCTCTAAATTCTCCTTTACTTAACCCTTTAAAAACAGACCTCTCACGGGCGGTAGTTTTGTTGCCTAAACCTAACCAAGACAAGTGTTTATTTTGGAAAGACTGGAGTGGAAATTGGGCTGCACAGTGGTGCAGTGGTTAGTACTGTCGCCTCACAGCAAGAGGGTCAATAGAAATGCCCTGAATTTAACTCCTTTAATAACTGATGTTTGGGGCCATTTGGAGTCAACAGAAACAAGCTGTAAACACAACACTATTATTAACTTTTAAGTTGATATGACAAACATCTTAGCAAACTGTTGCCACAGAGGAACATTAGCATTCATTTGGAGTCGTGTTTCTGTCAAACGTAGGTCGGATATTCACTCTTGTTTAGCTCTGTTTTGCTTTCCGAGAAAAATATCCGGCTCTTTAGCTGCTAAATGCTCCAGTATGTGCACCAGCTAGTCACCAACTGTGTCTGTCTGTTGTTTCATGCTGAGCAGGTAGCGCACGAAGGGTATTTAGAGCTTATTCACTGTAAACAGCTGCCTGCTGCAGCTCAAAACAACAAAGAAAATGGAAAAAACAAATTGAGTCTGGTGTTATTATACATTTTAAAGCTGGTATGAGTCAGTATGGAGCCCTTTGTTGCATCAGTGGACTTCACATTTAGTCTCAACACCAAGATTTGGAAAGTGGGATGTAAATAATTCAACAGTTCTCCTAGTGGGAAAGAGTCTGAGGTGGATTAACCCTTGTGACCAGACCTGCAATCAGCTTCTCAATCCCATCTTGACATCTTTTAAAACCTTGGCCGGGCATGATGGGACACCAGTGCCTTGCTTTGTGTGCTTGACACAGTTTCTGTCCCTTCAGAGACCACCAACGGAAGGTTGTGCTCACATAGCTGGAATTCCTAAAGAGATGGCTGCACACTAGAGAACAAAATCTGGACAAATCTCAAAGACTTTAAATGTTTAACTGAGACTCTTATGAAGAGAAGACAGTGTGTTGACACAGTTCTGTCAAAATGCTTTGAAGGGACACATGACATGCCAATGTAACCACTGAACTTGTGACCTTCCTCAAAACAATGCAGCGCCCAGCAGCTTCTGATGAGGGCGTTCAAGAAGTTACTACAATAGCCGTTATTATTTCTTCATTTAGTTTCTCACTTTACTCAACCGCATCGCCGCAAAATAGTGATTTCTACCACCATCGGCAGCGCAGAATATCACTGCAATGAATCTCAGACGTAAACAAATGAATACAATATCTGTAAATGTAAGAATATTGGACTGGGCGATACTATATATATGCACATTAGATCCCAAATTACATAATTAAGAGCCAATCATGGATTTGCCTTCCCAGTGGCTTTGAAAACAGAACTAAAAGCAATACAATACGATCTCGAGGGGATTTTCTGTTTCTGGTTTCGTCTCTCCAAGGAGGTCGGAGGTCAACTACACGACAGAATAACACCTCTGTTGCTTGTAGGGGATTCAATGTTTTAGTCAAGGACACTTCAGCAGGGTGGATACTTGCCAACGAGAAAGCTTTAATGTTTCATCCAGTTGAAGGACGACGTCTCTAACAGCTCGACCACCCTGTCGTTCCTATCACTCCATTGTGATCTCTCTCCCTCTCTCTCAATTGAGACGATCAAGGTTTTATAACACTTCTAACTGAGAGAGGGTTGACTGACCTTCAGTCAAAGCCTGTACTGAGTAACAGGAGGGGTTGTACACACCAACAGACACCACGCAGATGAAAAGCCAGACACAGGAGTGCAGCCCCAATCTGTTAAAGATTAACGCTGCGCAGTATCAGCACCTTGTCTGGCATGTACTAGTAATCTCTTTCTCTCCTCTGTCTGCTTCTGTGTTAGGGACTGCAGACAGGGTTTGCCTCAAAAGAGGATTCCCCGTCCACCCCTCACTCCCTCCCTCTTTCTTTCTTCCCCTCTCAAATCCTCCTGATACAAGGAAGAGAGCTGTGAAGAATTGTAAGCCTGCTAAATTTGAAGAAGCATTTTCTTTTTTGGCTTTACAATCACACTAAGCCCTAACTAACAGTGCTTTTCTAAATACGATACTATAAAAAAAGGAGTGGATGAATATGAAAAGTCTTGTTTTGTAGTGTTGACAGGAAAAACAAAGCTTTTCCTACACGATGCAGTACATCCAATTCTTTCTATGATCGCTCACTTTGCCGCCGATACAATCAAAGACACAATAGAGGGTATATCATTGATCTGCATTTATGTTTCAGGACGACTTCTCCGGAACAAAACAGTGATTTGACTGACTGCCTTAAGGCGGCAGCACAGATTAGCAGGTAGCATTTACGAGCCACCAAACAAATCATTATTTTATTCTCCTGCAGTTCTTTGAAAACCAAAACAGGCAATGACAACAACTAAATTGTGTTTTCCGCTATATTAAAAGACAAAACAAGCAATCACGGCGAGGAGGAGGCAACAGAATGAACAGATTGTTTTGTGTTTTCCTGTTTTTTCTGTGTCGCCACTTTAGAGTAGATGAAGAACTTTGTGAAAATGTGGACAGAAATAAAGCGTTTTCACATAGAAATTCGATTTTTCTTTTATCTTAAGTGGCCGAAATTAAATCGCCATTTTATTCCAGTTAATCTGACAGTTAGCTGTTAATAGAAACAGAAAAATGTGTCTAAGGGAACCACATGGCGGGTCCATTATTTGAGTTTTTTGAGGCTTTTATCATTCTGCAGCTTCCAAGTGGTGTTTCTTAATTATTCAAATCTGATCTTTCAAATTTTGGTTGAAGTATGTTAAATAGCGTCAAAGCGCTATTTTCCCAAGCCCTTCCAAAAACTTTTTCCCATGTGACCTGACTTAGATTTCTGCATGATGACATTCCTACATATACAGTCTATGCATAACCTTATCCAAAGTCAGTGTATATTACCAACAATAACTAATGCAGGGTACACATTACACAAAAATCAAGTCAATTTTGGGCCTGATTTGAGATGATGAGCGGGGAAGTACGGGAGGAGGAGAAATAAAAAGAAGGGGAAAGAGGATTAAGACGAGGGTAGAATAAATAGTGTAGAAACTAAGACAAAATGTCATCAGAAATTGGTCTATTAATAGGCTGGTTCTATAGCTTTAATTCCCCCCTTGAGGTCTTAAACAAGAGTGGTTTCTCCTCTGCCTCTCTTAGTCACACAGAAATATAGAGAGACAGATTTAGGGACAGACAAACTCTCTCGTCTCCAACTGCCATGTTTTCATGGGGGGGATTCGGGAAATCTTGTCTAGCGGATAGGATTGAAGTCTCTGCGTGCATGTCTCTGCACTTGGGGGAACGTCTATCGGTTTGTGTCGGGAAAAAAAAAAGAAAGTGACGCCAACAGAGACAAGCAGACAGACGTGCATGCACACAGGTAGACTACGGGAATAAAAACAAGCAGTTGAACCCAGCCAACGGCTCCGGAGAGAACACGGCTAAAAATAACCAGACATAAGAACGGCAACAGAAGTACTGAATGTTCCCAAACACGCACACAGACAAAGCCTATTTAAAACCGCGTCCTACCATTACTTAATACGCTAAATGTGTAAAATGAGCATGTAGTGTTCCCTTTGTATCGTAGAGAACATTGGATCAGAGTAGGCGAGGGGACTGCGAGGGTTCCCCCGAGAACGGCATTAACCCCAACTAGTCTGGTGAAGTTTCCTGAGATAAATGAAAGGTTGAATTCATTCTTACTGCACTTTGAGATCTGTGACAGCAGATGCTACGTAATAGATAACAGTCGTACAAGTACACTAGCTTGTTAGCCAACTTGCAGTAGTACACAATAAGTTAGTGAAGAGCTAGGTTGCTGCTTGTTTTAGCATTATTGCTGTATGGTTAATGTCCATTTTTTCTCTGTCTACCAATTAAAGAAATGCATATAGTTCATAATTTACTGATTTAAATGGGACATTTTTGAGATAATTCAATGGGTTCTGAAAGTGTTTTGAGGCAAAAATAAGGTATTTTCTCAACCCATAGAGGAACGTGTAATCCTTGAAGTTATTTGAAAACATTAAATCACCAAATGTGTTTGTTTTAAAGGTGCAGCGTGTACAATTTGGCAGCATCTCGTGGTGAGGTTGCAGATTGCAATAAACTGAAGCTACTCCCGTGTGCAAAGCATGCAGAAGAACTATGGTGGCTGACGCTAAAACGCAAATCTCTATCTAGAGCCAGTGTTTGGTTTGTCCGTTCTGGGAAAACATGGGGGAAATGTTATGCTAAACAAAGTTAATTACATTGGGACTTTCGAGCAATAACATGATTAATGTAATGAAATGCAGCCAGCCAATTTAAAGCCCAGTATATTTAAAGACTTGTCACAAATATCTTGTAGATCCTGAATTATGTATTAAATAAAAAAGCAGGCTAATATTGCTTTTCCTCTGTGTTGTTTCATAGCAGAATTTGGTCATGCAAGGTCCTGTGCTGTCGATGATATTTGGTCACTAAATCACTACTTGGGCACGCAGCGCAGTAAGTATGACATATTCGCCGACTATGTAGCTGGTTTGCAACTGATCCCATACACACTCAAAGACACTGAAGCACTCTCACAGGAGGCACTGTAATTCATCCTTCTTCCCACACTCACACACACACACACACACACACATACACACACAGACAGTCTCACACACTCAACACTTCACGGGCAATCCCTTGGGCTGGGCTTGAAACAGACGTATCCAGACAGTCAGCAGTAAGCCTTTTTCCTGCCTGGCAGTCTAAACTGGGCCTATCTGAGCTCTGCAGCCAGGGAGGGGCTGTCCCACTCTGTTTAGATAGCATTAGACTCACCAACAATCACTTAAGACACAGGCGTCCCCCGCCATGCCCCCAACCAGCTACACCCTGCAGCAGCTCTATCAGGGCTGGAATCAATGCAACACGAATAGCAGGAAATAAGCAGGACTATTTGTATTCTTAAATGACCTAAAATCACATCAATTCCCGGGATTACTACTTTTAGTGGTATTCAGTGCATGGTAATAAATCACTCCATGTGTGCACACTGTGTAATGAGACTGCAGAAAGATTAAAAAAGGACAGAATGGCAGAAAAACGAAAACACTAAATATGGCGTGGAATCAAGATTCAACAGTCCACATAATCTATAATAATAATGCAGCTACTTTTCAAAAGAGGATAAAATTAACATATTTGTGGAAATGGCGGCTAAACTTTAGGCTTTTTCGTGGGCATTTCCCATGACAGTGTTTGACTGACATTTAAGAGCAAAGGTTGTGCGATATGCCGCATGCCTGTTTAGCCTATGAACGTGGATATTAACAAGCCTTTTTTGCCATAGAGTGCTGCAGGGATGACGTAGCCACTTGTTAGCAACCTAACTTTTTTAAGACACGTAAAAGCTTCAAAATTCACGAGTGGGATATTTACTGACGCATTTTATATCGCAGAACAAAACGTTAAAATCTCGTAAACTTGTGTTAACCACAGACCTTATTTCAGGCATCTAACTATAAACCCCATTCAAAAAACCAATCGACTTACAAACTCCTTCCCAGGTTTTAGGACTCATTCCTGCACCATTCTATTTGCAATAAACCCACATAGTGTTGACTTTCAACTACATGTATTAGCAATTTAAGACACCTTTAAAACTTCCAACATTTAGAAGGACCCATTGTGCTGTTAAGTTTGTATTCCACTCAGAAAGTGGAAACTAGCAACATGAGCTGACTAGTTAGCAGTAACTATGTTTACATGCAAAAAATATTCAGTTTTTTGCCCTTATTCCAAAAAAAAGCCAATATTCCTACTAAGTAGTATGGTTGGGCGATATGTTAAACCGCAACTGGCAATTGCCGATATTCGAACACAGCAACCCTCACTCATTCCTTCAACCACCTTCTTGAAAAGGTCGGTGTTGCGGTATTTGCGTATATCCAAAAAAATCTATTGATACCCAAGTTTTTCATAACGTTTAAAAGTATATGCATTTCTCCCTACGAACAGAAATGTGGGCTTTTCTTTTGGGCATGCATGTCTGCAAACTGTCCGCTAGTTGGTTTGTGTACAACGCACAGAGCTGGCTGTAAATAGGCAAGATGCTGTGTGTCGCAAACTGCTGTAAAAGCTCCAATTGAAATGCATATTCTGAATGCGCTGTATACAAGTCCAAATAATGCTCCTAAAACCTGAATAATATCAGAATATCCGACATGTCCTAATAGGACATAAAAGGCCTAATTTAGAATATGCTGTTTACATGACCCGTATCAAATTCAGAATATTCTCATATAGTGGAATATTAGTATGCATGTAAACGAAGCCACGGATTCCAAATGAACGTTAATTTTCCTTCTTGTTATTTCAACACCCGCTTAGTAATCGGCAGCTCCTGCACACACTCAGTGGCGTGTTTGTCTCATATTACAGAAAGGAGGTTGTCTGGCCAGCGTTAACCGCCTCTCTTTCATGGGGTCCAGTTGTGGTGATGACAAATAACAGACTGTCAAAACTCACAGCAACAGGTGGTCCTGTGACGGCAGCAGCAACATGGAGTAATTACTAACGTGAGAAATGAAAGGAGTACTCAAATCACACATTGGACTAAACCAACAGCCACCAACCATACAAATATGGCACTTTAAGGGAAAGAAAGCAGTATACCAACAAGTATTTGAAGCAAAGTGTCCTCTCAGGGTATTTTATAAACTTCAATGTGAATTATATCAAAAGAAAAATCAGCATTACTCTTAAAATATTATAAATTATTGTACAGGGGAAATGTTTGTATGGGGACTTTGAAATAATCCCAAAAGTACCACATCCATACACCCACATTTAACATACAGTATGTACTCTTGCACAATGAATAGATCTGTCAAGGTGACCCACCCACTCACCGGAGGCTGAAAGAACACAAACCTGAGCTCAATAACCTACTGTAAACCGTGTCTTTACTCTATCTGTCTCCTAAACTAACCCAGAGACACACTGTAGCCCAGACAGAGCCAGTCAAAGTGTTGGACTACTCTAGCACCACATCAATTTGTCATGCAAGTGTAACCTAGTTTTAAGCTTTGGCTAAAAATGGCCCGACACAACATGCTGTCAAAGGACCTGTGGGCCAGCAGCTCAGCCAGCTGGTAAAAACCATGTGCCGTGTTGTATTAAGCTTCTATAACCTGAGTAGAAAGGCCTGAAAAATGCCCTCAATAACAGGAGAGTCTGACTAAACTGCCAAGCCAAAAGCTGTGGTAAAGATTGCTGTTTAGAATTGCATGTTGGTCGGTATAAAACTGCCTGACCAGGGCGGGACAACAACACCAGACAAATGGTCATTTTGACTTTGGTTAGCAAGTCTTTTGGATGTCCTGTTATAGTACGGAAAACAAAATCTGTCGGGATTCTGTAGAAATTTGAAACAAAAACAAAATCCTTTACTAGGTTTTACTGTTTTTAAGCAGGCTGTTCTCATACACCGTTAGTAGCTATACCTATGAAAAGTAATGGAATGTAATTCATACAGTATATATCCAGCGAAATCAATTTGTATGTAATTCACAGAATTGTGAATCAGGGAGTATAAAGAGCGACAAACGCCGTTTAAGGAGGAGGTCGAGGTGGACAGGTGGGTGAAAAACTACTTTTGCCCATCGTATCCCGTGTGAAACCAGATGTCATCGTTAATTTGTCACGTAACTTCCATACTTAAGTTAGGCCACTTCAGTAGTTATTTTACCCAAAACATAGGCTCATTTGTCACGTAACTTCCGTACTTAAGTAACGCCATTTTCGTAGTTATTTTAACTAGGGATGTTAATAATTAACCATTTAACACTAAGAATTGTAACTGATTAACGCTATCGGTTAAATGGTTAAAAGAAATGTTAATAATTAATTAAAAAGCTGAGCAAAACTCAGAGGAGCGGCTTGTCACTTTAAGGAGAAAAGCTGGTTCACCTTAACAGCACACCTTAAGAGAGTCTGAGTCAGTGTTGCAAGATACAGGAAGTTCGGATCTTGAGCTGAAGAGTTGTTGCATTTATTCACCGACCAATCAACTGTACACACAAACTGCTACCTGGGGAATAAAGAGTCCAACAACTATGCACATGGACGATGCATAGCAACAACCCACGAAGCCAGCAAAAGGGTCAAAAACATGTCAAATGTTTCCTGGCAACACAACATTTCAATGTAATGACGCAGCAACACTGAGGCTAAACCTCCACAAGAAATGCTGCTGCTTGAGACACAATGAACATGCACTGGGATTCTTTAGTGTTCGCTACAGGGAGATTTTCTATTCACCTTTTCCTGTCCTCCAAAAGGTCAAAGGTGAAGATCAGCTAAAGAAAAGCATCAGAGAATCATTATGTAGTGCTGACATTTACTTTACTTTCTGCAAAGCTTCTGGGTTTAAAGGACAGGGTATGCTTGAAACAAACGTCGACATGGCATCCAACCACGTCTGGAAGCAGGTTCTCCCACTATGAGGAAAGGTAAGACGCAATAATGTGCACTGGACATAACAGTGCACATTATTCTCCCTCCTTTTACACACGAAAAGTGACGGAAGTAGTTGTGTGAAGAATTGAAAAAGGGGAGCTCAAAAGGGAACGTTCAAATCCTTCAAAGCCTTCCTCCTTTTGGAAAGTTACAAAAAAATGTCAGCCCCTCCAATGTCGATTACGCAAAGGTGTTTGGATAGACGGTTTAAAAAGTTGTTAGACTGTCTCAGTAAAGGCGTCGGCATGCTTCAAACAAACTTTTGAAGCATGCCTACGCCTTTACTGAGCATCATATCGTCCTCTTTTGTGTGACCACGGCTTGGTCAACTCTCTCACCAGGTGTATGTTTGAGCTGAGCAACAACACATTGATACATCATCCATCTCTAAAATCACACTGTTGAATGCTCTTAACCCTTTGAACTCTGCAATAGAAGTGGTCTGCCAGTGCCTACATTGGTATTTTTGCTTATTGTGAAGTAATTTCTTGGAGAATCTTCAATTCTTCAAGCGTTATATTTCTAAAATCTGTACAACCTTATGAAGGACTATGGAGGAAGGAACCAAAAATAAATGACTCCATAAATAATTAAATGTAGCAAATATATTAAAAATAAATGTAGCCATTAATTAATTGACAAAATGTGACATAAATTGATATTTCTGTAGTCATTTTTTTATTAATTTCCTTATTTATTTACTCTTACTCTTTACTCTCTAATTTTCCGTTTTAATTATTTATGTATTTTTGATACATTTTTTTATTTATTTATTTTTGCATTTATTTATTTATTTATTTTATGCACGATTTTCCCTTTGCATTTCCACCCTTATTTATTTCCCCAAGATTATTTATTTCTGTATTCTTTTCTTTGAACATTTCTTTTTACACTTCTTGTGACATGTTTTTTCATAAAATGTTACTAAATAAACCAAATACTGATCTAAAAGATTTCTAAATGTAGATACATGAACAATATTTCTTAACACTCCGTAAGTCATTTGAACTATGCACATTTTTAGATTTTGAGATATGCTCATTTTAATGAGCAGATCGAGTGCAAAGGCATTACGTTCCGCATGTAACGTAACGGCATCACAAGCGTTCAACGTGCTGACGCAAAAGACAGAAGCCTTAGCTTTCTGCTGCAAAAAGAATGAATGTGCTAGCTATTAAGGTTTTTATTTGACAGATTTAAACAGGATCCTGCAAACAACGATCTCCCGCAGCTGCCCTCGGAAGGTCCGTTTTTAAAGTGGTTAATATAATTTAATTAACTGTATAAAAGCAATAACTTACAGATACTTACTTTTAGATTTCTGATGGAAATAAAGTTAAAAGGAAAAAGGATTTCCCCTCCTCTCTCATTCCCCCCTTTGACGACAATGAATGACACATTTTGGACAGAGAAGACAGATGGTTTAGAGGAGGCGTGAAGAAGGCCATCAACACTACATCAAGCTGAAACAACCGACTCTGAACAAAGCCCGGGGTTGGACCGCAGCATCACTTTTACCAGCCACTTACATCATTTCATTCACACCTCCAAATATGTGACTCCAATGATTCTCTCTCCATGACTAGCAAGTGGCTCTCGTGATGTCAGGGTGTAAATTGCTCACAGAGGTTAAGTACTGCAGAAACTTCCCACCAGTCATTCAGTAAAACAGATAAATGGCAGGAGAACGAGCTGACTCTTTCAACCGCTTTTCATTAAGATTATTAGATATTCCATCACCTGGATTACCGGGAAGCTTCATTCACTACTTCTAAGAAATGTCCAGCCCGACCCGCATAAACAACGGCTGTAAAAACAGCACCATTACTGAGGCTGCAGACGATTTCACCATCCGACTTCCCCCCCTGCCAACTTAAGTCCATTTAACACAAACCAGTTGGCTGGTTTGCTGCCATGACAACAGAGTACCGGCGAAGAGGAAACTAGACTTCAGTTTAAATGTCACAACTTCTCTCTTAACAGCTGTAACATGGCGAAACAATCAGCGTTTCAATGATGCCAAAGTGGAAAGAAGCGGCCTCCTAAGTGTACATGTGAGATGACATCACTTAACTGCGTAGAAAAGGCACACAATAACTCTCACCTTGACAACCTGAAAACTGCAAGCAGGTGCGCAAGCAGACAGACATTCTGACACATTTGACCCATCCCTCATTGATTTTTATGGCGATTATTTTCCAGAAATAGAAGAGCTATTCAGACCTGATGGGAAGGATTCGACATTTCTGCCACCCACTCACAAGCTGGGGGTTAATTGAGGTGGACGGTCCCAGTCATGACACTAAATGGCTTTAAAACGGCACTTATTTTCGCCAGTGGTGCGTGAATGTCACGGCTGCTCCGGCTAACAGCGGACCCCCGAAACCTTCGCACGCTCGCTGGCTGCCGGCTGGCGGTTGCTGAAAGGATTCTGCCAGGGTTTATTCGGTTATTGGGTCTAGATGCAAATATGCCGGTGAGATCATTCACAGCTTGCTGTCAGACAGTCACAGCTGCTTGAAGGGAAATTGTGCCAAGGGGAGAGCGGTAGAAAATGATGGTTGTGTGTGTTTACTGTATGTGTGTGTGGGTAGGTGGGTGGAGGGGGCTCCGACAGTGTGAAAGATAGATAAACAAAGTCAGCAACAACACAACCGAACCATGATTATAGTGTCAAAGCCTGTCAGGTTTGCACGTTTCTCCTGGTTTCTCTCATACCATTGATAAATGGCTCTGCAGGCATACAATTCACTAACCGGTGGACTTGTTAGCTGACTCACACGCAAGCTAGCTGGCAACTGAAACCTGTAGTATTTTGTTTCCAGGTGTATCTATTCTAGATTGTGCCAATATCCAGTCGATGTGGACTGCAGTTTGGTCCTGGCTTCTCAATGCATCTTAAAATGTGTCTTGGTTAGATTTCACTTCATCATACTTCATCTACCTTCATTATAATTGACGATTGTCCATAGTTAATCGCAATTAATCGCACATTATTTATCTGTTCAAATTGTATCTTAAAGGGAGATTTTAGGACTCATTCCTGCACTCTATAGATTAGTCGTTTAGTCATTTATCCAACAAAAAAAAGACTAATATTTGCTCGTCCTAGCATCTCAAATTTCACTGTTTTATATCATTAAAAATGGAATATCTTTGGGTTTGAGACAAAATAAGCAATTTAAAGTAGAGCTGAAACAATTGGTTGCAAATTATTCAACTTTTTTTATAACCGATTAATCAAATTTTTCACGCAAAAATGTCAAATGTTCTCTGTTTCCAGGTCGTGAGATATGAGGATTTTGTGCCAGTTTTGTCATATATGATTGTAAATACAGTATTTTGGACTGATGGTCAGATAAAACAAGCAATTTGAACAAATATATTTTGGCCCGTGGTACTGAAGACATCTGTGAGATGATAATATCGTCGAATGTGCAACTCTCTGCTGGATACCGTGCAAAATAAATATATATCTAAGTTATTGTTATCCATCTAAGATTTGCATTGGGAACTTGCATACTAGCCGTACCTTCTGGGCACATTGCCACCTGTCAGAGCTGTGTGATCAGATTATTTCATTGTTATGAACAGGGCTGACTGAAGCTCACCTGGCTGCCTGTGTTCATCACATTACCAGAGGCTGGATCAGCTGGCTGGCTAGTTGACTGAGTAATGATCGAACACACTGCCTGCCAGCCTCCCCGGCTCGCTAACCGACTCACAAATTGACTACCTGCCTGAGTGAATGACGACCTCACCTATAACCTGCCTTCATTCCTGCCTGCTGGCCGCCTTCCCTTACAATACCGACGACGCAATGAACTCGACAGCCTCGATGTTACCTTCACGGGGAAATCATCAACCGCACAAACAACATGACAATCAGAACCTTCATGTGATGCGCCGCCCGCTGACCGTTCCCCCTGCGGCACTGAGGTCATTGCTCTCACAGAGAAATCAATATCCTACAATGATTAAGCTTGACGTGGCGTATTGGCTGTACGGGTCTGGCCAAGTTCACAAAAGGAGCGGAGACAATACATGACTTTTGTTGAACGTCAGCAGCTGAGTCCTAAAGCGGAGGAGGAGGAGGAGGAGGAGGAGGAGGAGGAGGAGTTGACGGATGCTAGGCAGCTGAGGCGAAGCATCGATCAAACATGTGCATCCCATGCCGACAAAGTCTGGTTCCCAGAAAAACAGAACTTCAGCACATTTCGTCCCAGTAATGTCAAACACACATGACTCACTCCTATTTTTTATAAACGTATTCTCTCTTATGTCCCACTTGCATCATTGCCACCTTCAACATGACTCAGTGTAATTTCAGTGGGCTTTGCTGGCAACTTAATTCACTCGTCATTAGCAAAGCAAGATGTGAAATGACAACCAGGGATCTGGAGACATAACAACTAAGATCCAAGAATCTGAAGTATGTGCCAGAGGTTTCCCCAAAACATCATGATGTTTCTTAAGTTTTTTACACTATGCGGCTGCGTCTTTCTGTCTCTGCTTGGATATAAGGTGAGCACAGTGTGTCCTTCCTGGGCTGCAGGTCTGATGAAAGACTATATAATAGATGGGTTTTTAGTTTATGTTTAAAAATATCAATATTTTCAGCTCCTCTCAGTTCCTCTGGAAGTTTGTGCCAGCGGCTGGGAGCGTAATGGCTGAAAGCAGCGTCATCAAATGTTTTTGTTCTGCTTTGTGGAACAACTAAAAGAGAAGAACCGGAGGATCTGAGGGTCTTTCCTAGTTCATAAACCCAAAAGCAGTTCTGCAAGGTAGTCTGGTGCAAGGCCATGTAGTGCCTTATAAACTAATACAAGAATTTTAAAATCAATACGAAAACTAACAGGTAACCAGTGTAAAGACTTTAACAGAGGCGTAATGCGCGATTGATTTTAGTCAGCACTTGTGCAGCAGAATTTTGAATTAATTGTAGCTGATTTATTGTATTCTTTGGTAGACCAGAAAGGAGAGTGTTACAATAGTTAAGCCTTCTAGTTATAAAAGCGTCAGTCTCTCTGTGTTGCTCAGAAAGAGAAATGGCCTCACTTTGGAGATATTCTTCAGATGATAAAATGCTGTTTTTGTGACACTCCGGACATGAGCCTTGAAATCAGAATAAAAAAATCACTCCTATATTTCTTACTTCTTGACTTGGCTTGAGTCCTTGTGTATTTAGTTTGGAGGCCAGTTTCTCTCTCTGAGTCTTTGAACCAATTATCATTACTTTTGTTTAATCCTGGTTGAGTCGTAGAAAATTCTGTGACATCCAGGCCTTTATATCTAAAATACAGTTTAAAAAGTGAGTCAATCGGCCTGGTGTCATCAGAAGACACGGCCACATAGAGCTGAGTGTCATCAGCATAGCTGTGGAAGGAGATGCTGTGCCTCCTGATGACCAGGGGTAACATGTATAAATTAAAAAGTAAAGGTCCTAAAACTGATCCTTGTGGTACCCCACTGGTAACCTCGGAAGTGCCTTAAACTTCTTTCTAAAAGCCAGATGGGGGCGACTCCTCTGGTTGCAAAAAGAAATCCAATTGTACAGAAGTCTATGAGAAAATGACCTTACTTCTCACTTGATTTATTACCTCAGTAAACATTGTAAGCATGAGTTTATGGTCTCAATTGCTAGTTTCAAGTCTTAATCAATACAGCATGATGTTCATTTAGTAAATTATGGTCCCATTTAGAGTCAAATAGACCATAGAGCAGGGGATGGCTACTTTGTGATTGACGGGTCTGGGAGTTGTCCGTGTTTTGAGCTTTAACCCTTTCACAGTGTGTTTTCAGTTCATGAAAGTTAATTATAACCTTTTGGTCGGCTAAAAAATGTCTTATTCAGCGTTCAGTTATACTTAGCTCCATCCTCTCGGGTCATTTCTCGTTGCAAAAAAACAAGATGGCAACAGCCAAAATGCCGAACTGGAGGCTTCAACACGTCAGTCCACAAACCAATGGGTGACGTCACAGTGAGTACGTCCACTTCTCATACACGGTCTATGGGTGACACGATTTGTCGATGACGGTTTAGTTGAACAGCAAATTTAATATAGCTATTTTGAGTCCTGCAGGGATTACGTATTTTTGTTTGTCAACCAGGAAGTTAGTGCAAAACCGTGGTAACGCGGTTCACTTCGCTCAGAGGCCATCCTTACCATAATAACACTACTTTAGGAGCAACAGAAGTCAGACAAGCGGGTGGCGGTACCACGGTTTTGCGGCTCAAGTTACCGCAGTTTCACAAGCGTGTCGGAGAACTACGGTGGCCTTCAGGTAACGTAAAAAACGTGAAAGGCTCTCTCTAGAGACAGCGTTTGGTTTGACCGTTCTGGGCTACTGTAGAAACATGTCGGAGCAACATAGTGGACTCTGTGAAGAGGACCTGCTCCCTATGTAGGTATGAAGGACTCATTCTAAGCTTACGAAAACACGATTCTTAGTTTCAGGTGATTATACACTAAAGAAACAGTTATAGTAACATAGTTATGGATATTATATTCCATTTCTGCTAATAGACCCCCCGAAATGTTACACACTGTTCCTTTTAAGATATCTGACTGTTGGTCAAGACATTTTGGACATTACTTTGGACATTGGAAACTTAAAAAATGTGCACTTGTCATCATATCTGGCATTTAAAGACCAAAGGATTGATCAAATTAATTGATAAGAATAGAGTCCAGCATCACCACCACAGTTATGTTACGTTATATTGCTAACATGTCACTTGTTTCATTTTACAACAGTTAACAGAAGCTAAATGTACAGAAGGTTAAATCCACAAACCCAACCTGTAATCATCTTTAAACTGTCTTCCTGTCCAACCAGCCAGCCAGCTATTGTGTGAAGAAATGTGTACATCAGATCATCATGGTGTAGTGGTGACTGGTCTGTCTGCATTTGAAGCCCTGCAGCTGCCTGGCTGGCTGACAACAGACATATATAATAAAAGAGGATGTATATATATATACTCACAGTCAAGGTGTTTTTTCTTGGGTCCACTGACTTCATGCGTGGTGGCTTTGCACACAGCCTTGCTGATAGCCGAGCCGGTCATGCTGTGCTGAGCTGCTGCGATCCGATCCGTGATAGATTGTCCAGACATCTCTCTCTTCTCTCTCTCTCTGTGTCTCTTCTATCCTCAATCAGCTAAAATAGCACAATCAACTCAACGTGACTTCACTGTCAAGTGGGAGGTAAAGACTTGCACCTCACTGTTGTGTTACCTTTTTTCCAGGTAAACCTGTGCAGTAATGTCAAGATCACCTCACTGTTGTGTTACCTTTTCAGGTAAATCTGTGCAGTAATGTCAAGATCACATCAATGTTGTGTTTCTTTTGCAGGTAAACCAGTGCAGTAATGTCAAGATCACCTCACTGTTGTGTTACCTTTTCAGGTAAATCTGTGCAGTAATGTCAAGATCACCTCAATGTTGTGTTTCTTTTGCAGGTAAACCAGTGCAGTAATGTCAAGATCACCTCACTGTTGTGTTACCTTTTTCAGGTAAACCTCTGCAAGTGATGTCAAGATCACCTCACTGTTGTGTTACCTTTTTCAGGTAAACCTCTGCAAGTGATGTCAGATCACTTGACTGACTGGTGGCAACAAAAAAACTGCAGGTACAGATACAAGACTGGCTTAAAAAAAACACAATCAAGAGCTGATTTAGAGTTAAGTTGTGTTTCTTTTCAGGTAAACCTGTGCAAGTAATATCAAGATCAACCACTGTTTCTTTTTCAGGTAAATCTGTGCAAGTAATGTCAGATCACTTGGTTGGTGGCAACAAAAAAAACTGCAGGTACAGGTACAAGACTGGCTTAAAAAACCACAATCAAACAGCTGATTTAGAGAGTTTTTGGCAACAGTAAAGTCCCACTATCTATCTATCTATGTAAGTAAACACAACACTAATCAGAGCTAGTGTGTGTTAGCTAATGTTGCAGTACTCAAACCAGGAAAGAGTCCCACTGTGGAATTTGTAAACACTGGAAATTACTTTCTGGCCACAAATAAACATGTTTTGTTGGGTTTTGTAACCTTGGATGAGTTCTTTGAGGACACCACCTTATAGGTTATATATATAAAAAAGTAAATCCAAAAGTAATCCAGAATAAATCACAGCTTTGGAGCAGAAGAACATCAACCCTCCCAGAAAAAGGAAACTTCCTCCTCCTCCACGTCAGCTTGGATAGTTAGCTGTAATCACTGGCGGTTTGTTGGTAAAGTGTGTGTTAAACCACCTTGAGGAGGTGACAAGTCATCCACAGTTGAACACCACATTGTTTTTGAGTTTATAAAGTTTATAAGAGGTTTCTGTGGAAGTGACAAGCCCGAGGCAGGTGTGGTTTCTTCTTGGGAAGAGATGCAAGAAGCGGTTGGCTGGGTGTTAGCTAGCTAGCTAACCTGCCAGCTTCTCTCTGTAGGCTGAAGAGTTAAAATGTGACAGCTCCTTTAACTTCCTTTCAAGGTTTCCTCCGGGTTTAGTTGGTGTTTTCCTTCCTCTGTCGACTCCACATTATCCGGCTGGGTTTTCTCTTTCCTCCCCGTCCTGTCCTCTGTCTGAGAAAGTCTCTCCACCAGTGGTTTCTCCTCTCTGAGCGGACTGAGTGTCTGACTGTCTGGGTGTCTGCTGCTGCTGCTGCTGCTCTGCCGGACACAAAATGGCAGCGTAGAAAATCAGCTGATCTCACAACTGTGATGCGTTCAGGGGCCAGCTGGTAGGCTCGGAATATAGTGTTTTATTCTTCACATTTATTTATTGTGTGAGAATATGACAAAACATAGAACTATAGGCATCATACTGATATACAGGTACCAAAACAGGCATGATTCCATTCTTATAAAAAAACATATATATATATATACATATATATTTATATATATAATATAAAGCATATATATATAGAGGGAGAGAGAGAGAGAGAAAAAAAATACAATATAAATTATATAAATAATAACTTAACAGAGAATGTAAGTATTAAATCACATTTCTCCCAAAAAATCCCTATAGAATTTATATTGTATTTTTGTCTGTTTTTTATTTGGCTATTATATATATATATATATATATATATATACATATATATATAATAATAATAATAATAATAATAATAGTCAAATAAAAAACAGAGAAAAATACAATATACATTTTATAAATAATAACTTAACAGAGAATGTCATTCTGATTCTATAGACATTTCTCATTGTTTATAATTTGGATTATTTACTGTAGAAATAATTGATTACAATGTGGGAGAATATGACAAAACATAGAACTATAGGCGTCATACTGATATACAGGTACCAAAACAGGCATGATTCAATTCTTATACAAAATAAATAATAATAATAATAATAATTATAATAATTATAATTATAATTATAATAATAATAATTATAATAATTATATCTTTATTTATATAGCCCTTATCAAAACAATGCTTCACATAAAAATTAAAAACCCCAGCAATAACAAAATAAAAGTACTTGATTCTGATTCTGCAACAATGTGGTTTTCAGAGGTTGATCAATCAACGAGTCAAGTGACAGAAAATTAATTGACAACTGTCTATTTGCTGATTCCAGGCTCTCAAATATTAAGATTTGCTGTTTTTGTTTTATATAATTCAAAAAAGGAATACCAGAATAGAAGACAAACATCAAGCACTTTGAACACCCATTTCTGGAAAATTGTTATGTACATTTATTCCCTTTTCTTTCTGATATTTCATAGACAAAATTGCTAATCTATTAATTTTTTTAAAAACCTGATCGATATTGAAAATAATCTTAGTAGTGTGTTGGTGACCTATGGTGTGTGTATATATATATATATATATATATATATATATATATTTATATATATATATATCTTATTATATATCTAATAGTTTGTTATCACTATTATGTAGTCATATTATTTCTTTATAGCAGGTTTTTTGCCTCTTCCTGCACTTTATATTATTCATTCAGTAGTCTTAATTTGTGCAAAAATAAATAAACAAACAATAAACAAACAATATGCCTTGGTTAAATTTCCATTGCACTGTGTCAGCCACAGAGTTTGTATGTAGCAGTATTAAAACATGACTTTGTGTGCAGTGGTTATATAATGTTGAAAAAAAAACTTGCAACAAGCATACACTTATTTGATGTTTTAATTGATTTATCATGCACAAAACTGTAACCAAAGAGTAAAAGTAGATAGATAAAGTAAAACTTATCAAATGGTAGCAAAAGTTAAAAAAAAATAATAATATTTTTATACATAAATAGTCTCTTGAAAAGGATTGCAGGTACATATCGACAGCAAAAAAAAAAAGAAAAGAAAAGAAAACTATTCTTTATATATATTCTTTATGTGCAGTGATTATAAAATGTGGGGAAAAACTTGCAACAAGCATACACTTATTTGATGTTTTAATTGATTTATCATACACAAAACTGTAACCAAAAGATTAAAAGTAGACAGATAAAGTAAAACTGTAATAAAACATATCAAATGGTAGCAAATGTAAAAAAAAAAAAAAAAAAAAAAGTAACTATTGTTTTACATAAATAGTCTCCTGAAAGGATTGTAGGTACATATCAACAGCAAAAAAAAAAAAAGAAAGAAAAAGAAAAACCTTCTTTATATGTACTCTTTAGGCTGAATTACTATTTTCCCAGCAGCTCCTGAACGCCTCCTCGCTCTATTGGAGGAGACCTGAGGAGTGAGTGAAGCCTTTAAGGTGTCACGGTTGAAATTGTAGAGGAATTTATGAAACAAATGTCTCAAATTTCACATATTTTGACATCACAAAGGCGTTTCAGCTGCAACACAGCCTCAAACTGACTTTAATCTCCTCTGCTGCATCTTTACAAAGGCATCTCTCATGCTGCACTAATCCAAACATTTAAGGTCGTATTAAATTATTCCTCAGACGCCTTGTCCTTGTTTGACTCCAGACTATGTGGAACACGGTGTGCTGCAAAAAAATCAGTGGGAAACCTGCTGGTGCTGCACCATGCACAGACCAGTGGGTATCAAACTGGATCTGAAGGCTGAATACATCAAATATCTGACTGTTATTTCACACATTTTTTTAATTTAACTCATCATAAGTGGGTTGCATTGACAGCTGCATGCCATGATGCAATATATCAAATCTGATTTTTATACATGAGGACATGCTCGCATGGGTGCATTTCTTCCTTTCAGTTTCAGAGAGCCAGCTGCAGTTTGAAGTATTTCCCTCCTGGGTGAGAAATACTGCAAGCTGACTCCAGCAGCAGCAGCAGCAGGTGAATTCCTGGAATCCACCGCTGCTTTTGACCTCCAATGACCTTTTTCCCAGACAGGAGAGAAAAGCCTCTCCAAGCTTTGGCGGCTGGAGTGATATGATGAACTGTCAGGAGGAGGAGAGCGATGAGAAACATGTTTCTGATCAGCCCTTTTGGACTCTGAAAGTGTATGCAAATCCACCCATGTCAGCCTAGTCGTTCTCATACGTCTGCCAACTGTAATGAGCGAAAAAAAAAAAACGTGCATGCAGCAGAAAAAAAAGGAAATAAGAAATGCAACCGCAGTAGATGGAAGTGGTTAGCGCAGTGCAGGCCACCAAAGAAGGGTTCAAGTTCCCAGGTTTTTTATGCCAAACATGCAGTCTTTCATGTGCCATAATTAACATCCATCCATTATCTGTAACCACTTATCCCATTCGGTTCGGGGTCGCGGTGGGGGTTTGGAGCTTATCCCAGCTGACATTGGGTGAAAGGCGGGGTACACCCTGGACAGGTCGCCAGACTATCACAAGGCTGACACATAGAAGCAGACAACCATTCACACTCACATTCACACCTATGTGCAATATAGAGTCAACAATGAACCTAACCTGCATGTTTTTGGACTGTGGGAGGAAACCTGAGCTCCTGGAGAAAACCCACGCTGACACGAGGAGAACATGCAAACTCCGCACAATCAACTGCTTTTTTATTATGAAAGAGGATTTTCAGTTATGTTCTTGCAGCAATTACAGTGCATTTTCTCTTCTATATCCAAAAATGCAAACATTACTTTATCGGATCGTGTAAAAAATTAGTGATGCTTCGTGAAGAATTGATGCAGCACAAAGATTGGCACACAGAAAATGCAGAGTCTGGCCTAAAAGGAACTGCGGCACCCAGAGGAGACGACATGCAAACCATGACATCAAACCTGCTCTTTATGAGGCATCAGTGCCAAATCTGCTGGCTCCCCTCATTTCACCTCATTCCTCCCTGCCCTGATTTGGAGTGCAGTGTTGCCACCTGCAGGCGGAGCGGCCGAACTCCCCTATATTTCCATGGCAACTGCGTGGATGCGGGGAGCCCCCCCCTGTAGCCCCTGGCAACAGGCTCTCGCGATCAGCAGCTGTCAATCACGGGATGAGCCGCAGCCTCGCCTGAGGCCAATGTGCTCAGAGAGATAGGAATAAATCCATTACAGCGCGTTATTGACAGGGACGGGGTCAGAGACAAAGACGGGGACCCGGAGGTGCACACAGTTTATCCACAATGTGTAAATTAACAATAGTATGTCAGGGAGGATAGTTTTCACCGTGATTGCCATGGTTACGATCGATGGAGTTGCTCAACATCAGGCGAGGTGAGATATATAATGAAAGCTCTCAGGTGCCTTGACCTCTGAGCTCCACTTATTATGCCATGTGCAGTTTTCAGTTATTTACCGATGAAGTGTGGTGCTGCATCATAATAATCGTGGACGGATAATGAGACGATGGGTACGGGTGTATAAAAGGTCTCCCCTCTTACTTAACAGCACTAGATAACAGATCACTGAGCCCTTTGAATTTCCAATAAAAAATTTTTTGCTGCACTGGATCGGGAAACTTGTTGGTAATGTTGAAGTAGAAAACCAGGTGCTCTGCAAGGACGCCAGGATGTTATCCTTGTCTAAATAAAAGATTTTTAACTGACAATCAGAGTGCCTAAGATGTTTTCCAGACTGCCATCCCATACCAAGGACTTCCTTTCAAAGTAAGCTTGACTGTCACTGATTTTTATTGTTATAAAAAATGTTGTTAACTGTCAAATACAGGCTGCGGGTCTGTGCTCGGCAATCCAGCTATGATTATAATGTACGTATGATTTTGAATGCTTCTTCATAATCATCTTCCTTTCTTCACTTCTCCTCTCTTGTCTCTCTTGTTTTCTTCTCTTGTTTCCATGCAGCTACTGTAAATTGTCCATTGTGCATATACTGTAAATACAGGTTGTAATATGTAATTATTCATGTATACAGGGACTATAGACTCAACCTTGATACAAGACAGTTTTCCTTCTTTAAATCACACAGAGAAACATGCAAGAGCTCCAACTCCATGTTTGCACGCTGTATACCTGAGCAAATGGCGAATAAAGTCACGTAAACTTTCAGAAAATTGCACTATTTGACATGTGAGTGGTAGTATACCTGTATATGGCATTGGGAGAATGGGGAATCATATCTTTATGGCTGGATTAACCTGTTAGGGGACCCTGGGGCATACATTTATTGGGCCCCCATAACCCCTTCAATTCATGCACAAGACCCAACTTCAACTTCGGCTATAATCACTATTTTTTAGGGCTGTCAAAGTTAACGTGATAACGCGCTCACGCAAATTTTGTTTTAACGCCACTTATTTCTCTAACACATTGATCTTTCTGAGGTTGTACCGGGCTGACATTTTAAAGCTGAGTGAAGATACAGGCATCATATGAAACTAGAAAACCTAAGGAATCCATTGTTACCAACCATGTCATACTAGCTGTTTTTGGTTCATTCTCATTACACTTAGTGTAATTTTCAACCACAGCAGGCAGCTGTACACTACCTGCTCAGCACCAAACAGCAGACAGACACAGTTAGTGACTAGCTTGTGAACAGAGTGGATGATTTAGCAGCTAAAGAGTTGTTTGAGGAGCTGGTGGAGACCAAAAACGGAGCAAATAGAAGAGTGAAAATATGACTTACATTCATCAGATGGACAGAAACACAAATTCAAATCAACAGTAATGTTGCTCCATAACTGCTGGATGTGTAAATAAGCAACTGTTTGTGAACAAGTTGTCCACATCAAGTTAAAGGAACAGTGTGTAGCATTTAGGGGGATACTTTTTGTACATGGTAATTTAATGCAGTACTGGTTGCACGGGTTAATCTATAAGTTTTCACACCCTTATGTAATGTTATTTTTAACAAATGCTAGATAACAACTAGAGTGAGCTAAGCCAATATACAGCTGGAAATACAGCTGGAGTGCCATAGTTATTTTCTTGGAGGATTTCTCTTGTTGACTGTAAAAAATAAACAGAGATCAGGTCCAAAGGGATGCTGAGCTGTAAAGTAAACACATACCTCTCCAGTTACATTACAAACAATGAAATAAAAAGGTCAATATAAGAATTATTTCAGCAGAAACTAGCTTTTGTAGAAAGTCCATACTTGTCCGATTAAGGTTTCCCCTCCCCGTCAGTCATGTTAGGCTTACGTCAAACAGAACATGACAGAATTCAGATCAATCAATAAAAGCTGGAGCTACATGGAGCTTTACAAAATTCACTCATTTACGTCCTGCTCTACAGCATTCAGAAATATCCATCAATCGACATGTTGTGTGTAAAAGCCGTGGATGTGCGTACGCATGCACGATCCCAGGCTAAACTATTAAACGCTGCCGCCGTTGCTGCGAAGCCTTCTGCCTTCTGGATTCTCTCAGATCACTTATTCATTCATCGAACTGTTAGGAGACATGAAGCTGTTGAGTTATGAGGCTGATAAAATTTAATTGGATCCGTTAAGATGCAAACTTGCAGTCTTGCAGAGACGCCCCGTCCATTATTCAGGCAGGCTGTGAGGTGAAATGTTATTTTGTTATTTATACAAAGACAGATACAGACAGTAGAGGGCTGTTTACTTTATAGAGGATTTATTTTAAAATGAATTGAATGAAGACCAGCAGAATAGAACAGTGTGTCTCAGACTGAGATAGAGGACAGCATCGCCTCGCATTATTTTATTATTTCTTTATATACAACCCTCCAATGCCACGTCCTTGTGTCTTATCACATCAATTCATTTTGTACATGTACTGTAAAAATATATGTTTTTTTTCACTCAGTATGATAAAACTGTCCATTTGTGAAAACAAACTTTTAGTTAAACAAACACTCAGCTTCATAGATGGACTTTTTACGGAGCCTAGTAAGCATCAGGAGCAAAAAAATGTGCATGAATTCAGCCGATTAGACTGTTATCAGGTCACTAAATGGGCATTGACAGTTGTTATCAGCCTTATAGATGTGGGCCTGCTACATCTACTAGTAGGTGTTGCTTTAAAGTTTCACTTTCACAACGTAGTAGGCGTAGCAGACAACCACTGACCAACATCTGTGAGGCTGATAACGACTGATAACACACATTGAATGAGCTGATAACAGTCGAAACGAGTGCAGCATTTGGAATGCAGGACTTCTTGAACTGCTTAATTATTAGTTTATGTATCATTAGTTAAATTAATAATTTGTGCGTTCAACAGTGGGTACGGAAATTTCCGGCTGTTGTGGCTACTCCAGTTATTTAGGGGGTGTTTTGTTACAAATACTGAATCCACTACAAAATAAAAAAAAATTAAAAATGCTATTAGTCAAATTCATCTCAGTTTATTCTGCGTTTTGTCTCGTTTTTGGCAAATGAGTTACATTCAAAATACGAAGTGTAGGGAGGTGGAGAGAGAGTTTGTAACCATAACTGCATTTAAAATTATTTAAGAGGCACTGGATTATTTAAACAATATTACCATGTGTATCATTAACATGATATCAATATTTCATTTTTTAATATCACAGTTACTGTGACACCCCTAGTTTGAAAGTAATTATTTTGGGACTATAAAATACTAAATGAATTATTAAAGCTGCACTAAACATATTTCTATACTAACAATTGTTCAATGTGTCAAGTTAGAGGTGTCACTCGTAGTAAACTCACAGAGGATTATCTCGACTCTGCAGTTCCCCTCAGCCATACAGAGCGTTTTTTGCATCTTTCAGCTCATTGTTTTGGTTTTAACGCCCCCAACTGTACTGTTTTAGCTCGGTCTCACTGCTCTCACCAACTTTGTTTCCAGCAGCAACAGGCAGCTGTGTTCTGTTTGCAAATAAGTGACTAGCTGGTGAACATAGTGGAGCATTTAGCCGCTAAAGAGCCACATATTTCTGTCAGGAGCTGGTGGAGACCAAAACAGAGCTAAAAGGAGGAGTCCTTAACATTTAATTTAAATATATTTAGCCTGATAATTAAACTGAACTGCCTTTTGGTTTTACCTTATTAGTCTGACATCTTTGTCACGCATGTTAGCCATTTTATTTTGGAGTTTTAAATAATTTTTTAACTAATTCGTAGTGAGAGACGGTTGCTAGAAGCAGTTGGCTTAGGTTTCCATGTCGAAAAAAGAAATATGCAGATATAAGATATATTGTTTTTTTTCTGTTAGTTGACTACAACCTGTAGGCTACAGCTATGTTGATCTTACCCACGCTTGTCACCATTTTTGTGGTAATTTTTCTGCTGTCAGTTTTCTGGCTTGGCCAGATAACGCCTCTATTCTTCACCCTGCCAACAAAGCTCTTATTGGCTTGGTTATTTTCCAACCTGGGAAAGAGCCATCAACTTCAATTGAACCACTGAAAATTTGAATTATTCAATTATTAATTTCTGCGTATGACGCCTACTGGGCTCCGTGAATTTCAAATTCTGTCGTTGTTGTGTGAAAATGGTAAATTTACATGTCTTCTACAAGGTATAAAAATCTATTAACATCTATTAACTGCAAGCAAACATTTTGTCATACATTGTGGTCTGACATGTCACATGTAAGACGTAATTTCTTACTTAAAGTTCCAGCTCTCTTGTGAATAGAGCCAATTCACAGGTGCGAAGAATGTAATCTTTACGTGTGAAGAAAGGGAAATAATCCTGTGTGACTTGTTATCTAGCATGTGAGCGAGTGATATTCCACCTCACTCAGACAGGGGCATTCACACCATCCCAGCCAGGGAATCTGATTCAGTGCCCACCGCGATGGGCTGGCAGCAGCCAATGCAGACGTATCTGAGGACCCATAGGTAGATGCAGCCGGACAGGACGACGGTCAGGCCCAACAGCAGGAAGCTGATGATGGACTGCGGACTGAACAGCACGACGAGGGAGGCGTCATCACTGGGTTTCTGGGCTAGAAGAAGAAGCAGGAGAGAAGAGGTAGTCACAAGAGGCCGTGGTAGCGACCTGTCAATCACAAGGTAGCCACACCCTAAAGCATACCCTGCTTTATGGTCTATTTGACTCTAAATGGAACCATAATTTACTAAATGAACATCATGCTGTATTGAAGAAGACTTGAAACTAGCGATTGAGACCATAAACTCATGTTTACAATGTTTACTGAGGTAATAAATCAAGTGAGAAGTAGGCTCATTTTCTCATAGACTTCTGTACAATCAGACTTCATTTTTGCAACCAGAGGAGTCGCCCCCTGCTGGCTATTAGAAAGAATTAAAGTTTACGGCACTTCGGCATTGGCTTCACTTTTCAGACTGGGTGGTTTCACTCAAAAACCAGACTTCATGATGACACTAGAAGAGAGAAGTCAAGGAATCACCAAAGTCATTAATATTCATCATCTGGGAACCACGAGTGCCAAATTTTGTGACAATCCATCTAGTAGCTTACATACCTCAATATTTTCTTGCATGAGTGAAAACTGTGACTTGATGTTACTGTTAGAGGAAATGTTGTTTGAGGAAAAAGTCAAGGGATCACTAATGTTATCACAGTTCATCCTGAGGGGACCATGAATGTCCACCCAAATCCAAAACTCCATCCAATGATTGTTGGGACATTTCACTAAAAAACGAAAATGTCAATGGTGTTGCTAGAGGAATAGTGAGGGGAGACTCATTGGGAGTCCACATCCCCTGGGGACCATGGGGGGCAATCCATCCAATAGTTGTGGAGGTATTTTAGTCTGGACCAAAGCGGTGGAACAACCATTAAACCGACCATAGAGCCACCCTGCTAGCTAAGAAAGAGCACAGTTTACTGAGGTGTTGCAGAAAGAAAGAGAAGAAAGAGAAATTCACAAAGATAAGGAAAGACCAAACAGCTCTTGGAAATGGAGATTTGTGCAGCATGAATGCCAACATCTAATCAAGTTGAATTGATATTCATGGGGTGCTAGCACAGAGGCCCGCAATCACTGTATTTGAACGGTGCTTGAAGATGACAGGTTTGATTCACAAATGCACATAGAGAGGGAGGAAGCGAGTGGTCAAGTAGGCTTATTTTTACCACCCCCAAGGCATCCTCCCAGATTAATCCAGTCTTGATGGTAGGCTATGTGATCTGAAGCACCAAATAAGCCCTCACCAGGCATCAGAAGATTGGTTTCTTAACACCACTGCATAGTGGAAGTATGTCTAGCTTGTTGATGAAAGGGTTATCAAATGACAGTCGTACGTGGCCATGCAATCAAACGCCAACACTCTGGTTTCCCATTTCCTATTTCATTCCACAACATATTATATAATGAAACTTTAAATTCATGAATTCATCCACTTCCGGACATTTTTTGGCATTTTAATGTGGATTGAAGGCCAACACAGAATAAAACAGATGCATTTTTTTACTCTTATCCTCACAAAGATGGGCATGGTCCTGGTTTGTTGTTTGATTATTGTGTATTCTAAAAATCATTTCTGTCTCTATGAGTATCAACACAGTGCAAAATGTGTCTGACAAGAGTCCCTTTATCTTTGATTCTTCTTTGAGGCACTGACACAAAACCTGTAATTTCCCACTGATGCTTCAGAGTTGAATATCTATTATCAAGCTCTTTTGTAGAGGCATTGGGAAATAATTGTGTTTTACCAGATAGCTGCAGGAATGAGATAAAAACACCCCCAAACAAAAATAAAAGATTCATTATAAATGGTGTTTAAGTGCTTTTGTGTGGATCTTACTTTTAACAAAAGGGTTGTTATTAGACTGCATGTGTTTAGGCTTTATGGATGGTAAGTATGTTGGTTGGTTGGTTTGTCCTGAATGAAACATCTCAACTACTATTGCATGGATTGCTATGAAAATTGGTACATCCATTCAAGGTGCCAAAAGGATGAATACTTATGACTTTGGTGATCCTTTGACTTTTCCTCTAATGCCACCATCAGGTCAAACATTTTATTTATTTATACTTTGGTTTGGGGTCCAAAAGGTAGCAGCACGTCTGGTCTTCAACCAGCCAGGTAAAGCTCATTTTAAATCCACTTTTCACCCCATTCAGGTTTATTGTATGAGATAATAATATTTGGACCCAAACAACAGGAGAGCAAATGTAATGGCCCAAACACACCAACTCGACATCAAAGAACTAGCGGCGACAAAGGTCACCAGTTGCGTTGCCTCACGTCGCCTGTGTCTTGGCCAAAAAGTTGCACACCGCGAAGACTACAGCTGAGGGCCAACTACTACGTATGTTCTGCGCCTACGTGAGATGAAATAACTCTCCAAACCAGCAGGTGGCGGTTGTCGGTATTCACCATTCATGATTCAACATGCTTAATCGGCTGAAAAAACACACACTACCAACACGTTCTCATCCAAACTCGTCACATAGTGCCGCTTTGTCACACCCCTTGGTGTCACTTTAGGTTTAGGCAACAAAACCACTTGGTTAGGTTTAGGATAAAGCTACATGGCTGGGCTTTGCTCTTTAAACTACGTCACCACATTCCTGGTGCACTCTCTCCGAGCGTTTAATATTGCCTTGGATGGGTTTACATTTTAGTTAATGGAAAGCCCGGTGCATCTCATACCGGCGCTGTGTATGGGCCGAGCTGTTGCCTAGCAATGTGATTCCATTGAAACGGTTGATATGGATATTGAACTGTGGATAAAAATAATGTTGTTGTTGGTACATCACTGTGACATAATTGTGATTATTGATGGTGATGCAAGAGTACTTTTCTTGCAATCATGGTATAAATAACATCTGAACCATACAGACGTCTCTTCAAACTAGAAGGCCAAAGGGAAAAAAACCCTTCTCAAAGTTTATCAATTAATTTAATTATCAGCATAATTGAAAAGGGCTTTTTTAATCAATTGCCCGACCAAAACAAACTGCACTCACCTCTGCTAACGTGTAGAATCAGCAGCAGACTGACGAGGATCTTAACAGCAGCGGCCATCTTCATGGTGGACTGGATTCACTGGGAGGACGGGAAACTGTCGGCGACAATAATTACCTGGTTAGAGATATAGTCAAGAATGAAAACCACCTAATTATATAACCTTCTCCTGATTCAATATATGATATATGTAAAAAATCTCAAACCATTTCTAACAAATTTTAGGTCATCTTAAACATCTGTTATAAACATGCATGCTTTTATTTAAATATAATTCAGTGTAAACATACTGAACTAACCTGTAGATACACAAATCATAAACGTATAAGAGACACAAGGAAGAGATGTAACTCACTGGAAATGTAGACAAGAATAGCAGCATATTTAGAATTCCTATAGAAGAAAAGACTTTGTAATGCAAATAGAAATGCAACATGAAAGAACATCAATCTATTGATGGTACAAGGATGTTTTTTTTTTAGAACATCATCCTTATTAATCTAGAGTATGTAGTCCAAATGTAAACAAAAGAGAAGCACAACTAAATGCTGCTTTAATCACTCTCAAATTGATTAAAGAAATCACTTAGATCTCTGTTATTAATGCAGTAAACACAGGAGTAAACAAGCCTAGATTGTCTATTATGCTGGCTCGAAAAACACACACGCTTACTTTTCATCTACAACCAAACACTTCAAAACAAGATGTGATTATAACTGAGCCATGTGGAAAGTCAAACAGAAAATGAACTCATGATGGATGTGAGAGAAAGCAAATTAAATATTTTTGAGAATAAAAATCTTTTGCCCCAACTCACAGAACAAAATTGTGAGATGTCCTTCCTTCGCTGCTGTCGGTCCTCTATAAGACGCAACAGGTTTCTCAACAAAAATCACAATAATCCATTTTCTTCTCAAGAGGACTGAGGGAAAATAAATCAATTCAGTGGGGAGGTCTTGCATGCAGCATCTGCGCAGGTCGACGACCACCTCCCTATCTGGAGGAATTAACAGCGACCTCTATTACTAATGCAGACAGATGTGGGGAGACCTGAGGAGACCCCTCCTCTCCTCTCCATCACTTGCTTCTTGCACTGATTTCGGTTGCTTTCCAGGAGGGTGATGATGGGAATCAGGTGCACTGAAAAACAGTAAAGGATGTGAGAGAGAGTGAGAGAGAGAGGAGAGGAGGCAACATCCGAAAATAGAAGCCACAGGGGCAAAATCAATTGCTTCTGACAGGATTCACTCCTACACCAGCAGGAGTGAAGTGGAGCCGAGCAGAGAGAGAGGGATGTAGAACATGAATGCAACATTGAGACTACTTCAACATCCGAATCATGAAAAATGTAAAGTGTACACACTCACTTCAAACACCAATTCCAGCTGTATATCACTGATTTTTCCACTTCTGGCTCCCTCTAGTGGTTCAAACTGCTCTCAGACGCAGCAGAGTGCCGTTCAAAAGATGACAGATAATCGCCTTCTCATCCCGGTGGTCAGGATTTCAAGTGGTATGAGGAGACAACAGGACACTTTGTATTTGTAAACCAGAAATGTATAGATAAGTGAAAACTGCATAACAAAGGCAATGCACATTACAATATTTGCATTCTTATTTAGAGACTGTACAAATTATTTTTGGGGTCTGAAAGTGAAAGTAGTTGGGCTGTCGATTAAAATAGTTAATTGTGATTAATCACAAATTAATCACACATTTTTTATCTGTTCAAAATGTACCTTAAAGGGAGATTTGTCGAGTATTTAAGTATTTATTTGTATGTATATATATTTATTATTGGAAATCAATTAACAACATAAAACAATGACACATATTGTCCAGAAACCCTCACAGGTACTGCATTTGGTATAAAAATATGCTCAAATCATAACATGGCAAACTGCAGCCCAACAGGCAACAACAGCTGTCAGTGTGTCAGTGTGCTGACTTGACTATGACTTGCCCCAAACTGCATGTGATTATCATAAAGTGGGCATGTCTGTAAAGGGGAGACTCGTGGGTACCCATAGAACCCATTTTCATTCACATATCTGGAGGTCAGAGGTCAAGGGACCCCTTTGAAAATGGCCATAACAGTTTGGAGCATTATTGAGCGACAAGCAAGTATGTCATGGTTGGTACCAATGAATTCCTGAGGTTTTCTAGTTTCATATGATACATTTTCAACAGATAAAAAATGTGTGATTAATTTGCAATTAATCGTGCTTAACTATTGACAATCATGCATTAATCACAAATAACTATTTGCATCGATTGACAGCCTTAATAAAAACTAATGAATGTCATTCTCACACCAGGGATTTTAAAAACGCCTTAAAGGTGCAGAGTGTAGGATCTGGCACCATCTAGTAGTGTGGTTGCAGATTGCAACCAACTGAAACTTCTCCCGTGTGCCAAGCGTGTAGGAGAACTACAGTGGGCAATGCAAAAATGCAAATGGCTCTATCTAGAGCCAGTGTTTGGTTGGTCCATTCTGGACTACTGTAGAAACATGGCGGTGCAACATGGCGGACTCTGTGAAGGGGACCCGCTCCCTATGTAGATATGAAGGACTCATTCTAAACTAACGAAAACACAATGATTCTTATTATCAAGTGATTATACACAATAGAAAACGTATTAATATTATATTCCATTTTTGCCAATAGATCCCCCTAATTGTTACACACTGGTCCTTTAAGAAAAACTGAAACGATATTGCCTGAGTGAAAAATGGAAATAAAATAAAAATGAACACAAACAAAAAAAAGAAATTTCCGTCAACTCTCGTGACACTGAACCACAGAAATTGGGAACATGGGGATAATTTCGGCATCCGCGTTTAATTAAGGTAATTTCACCAGTGGTCCTGTCTCCCAAAAACTTGATTCAATTCTGTCCTGCAGAGCATTCACAGCACACTTAAAGTGAACCTTTTCAGCCTGTGGATTGGACTGTGAATGCATGTTGCTGCTTGAATGAAGCAAAAATAATATTATGGATATTGTGGCACAGTGAATGGGAATATCTATTCACATGGTTGGGGCACAAAATTATAGTGCATTTACCCAACAGGCAGAACAGGAAGTAGAGAGAACAACTGAGCCGAACAACACACACAGAAACATGCTGCGTTTGACAATGTTCCATATAATTATGGTTAGTTTTCTACAGAGCAATACAGCTGGGAGCCAAGAGCTGGCGAATACCATTCAGAGAAGAAAAACAGTGAGCAAAAAGGGGAAAGTGAAAAATATAATGAAAGCATTGAGAATGATAGAAATCATAGCGTTATTATTACCTTTTGTTCCTGTTTTACAGCTAAGAGGTGGGTGAACAATGACAGAATGAGACCATGATATTTCACTTTAATATATTTCAGTTTTAATCACACGGGTTCCCTGGACAAAAAGCCTATGGGATTGTTCCATTGAGTTTTGGATTATTGCTTATTAAGCTCTGTGGCAAACATATTTATGATGATGATTACACGTTTTATCTTCATAAATGAACACCACTTTTTATGACTTTTGATGCATAAATGCAATCGCAAGATGTAAAAAGCTTACATTTGGCTATAAATGAACTACACCACGTTGCATGAGTGTGATTATAACATTTAATGTCTGTAAAGGCAGACAAGTCGGAGTGATAACGTTTAGTAGTCTCTTTTAGCCACTTAATAGCAATCGCCTTTTTGAAGACACATAAAAGCTTCAAAATTCACAATTGGGGTATTAACTGACGTGTTTTATTTAGAACAAAACGCTAAAATCTCTTCAGCTTGTGTTAACCACAGACCTTATTTCAGGCATCTAACTAAAAACCGATTCAAAAGAACCCATTGACTTCCAGACGAGGGAAGTAGAAGTGCTAACATGCTAACTCATTTCCAGGTTTTAGGACTCATTCTTGCACCACTCAATTTGGTTATAAACCTAAAAAAACAGAGCATTGGACAATTCAAATTTTGACGTGGAGCAGCTCATTCAAGCATTGCTCCATAGCGCCTCTAGTGGCCAAAAACTCTGCAGGGGGCCTTTAAGTCCTCAGATCATTATCTGTAAGTGAACACAAACTGTAGTGTAAACATTATGTAAATTAAGTTAACACCATGTTGTGACAGTTAAACTCTATTTTTGCTTACATAGCACTGTGTGCCACAGAAAGACAGACAAAACACTAAATATATTTAAAAAAACAGTTGTGGATAGAACCGTTTTATCTGCTTTTTAAATTTAATCATATGCCGTTTGTCTTGTTTTCAAAGCAAAACAAATAAAACAGCTTTGTATAACAAAAGCATCAAAGTAAAAAAAAAGACTTTGAAATGTTGACAAGAAAAAGAGAAGATGTGTGACAGATTAAAAGTGCACTTTTATGAATATAAAATTGTTTTACAAGTAGTTTTTCTGTTATTCACAAGTGAACGGATTGCCTTCCGACATGTCATTATAGAGTAAGAAATTCTTGTAAAATTCATCCCTCTCGAGTCTAAAAAATGTCGCTGTGCCATAAACAAAATATTTTAATATCTTTATAAAAATCTTCTGTTTTCAGGAGCCACTTTTTCTTTCAAATCCATAAAACTTTTTAAATCGATTTTTGTAGTAGCGGAATGAATTTTGGACTCCATTTCTGTTATAAAAAATACAATAATAACATTATTATATTATGGATTTTTCAGAAAAATCCCAAACTGCTAAACTATTCCTGTAACATCTCTGAAAAAATGCATTTGTGAGGATAAAAAGGGAGGCAGGAAGGGGATGCATCTTTAAGTTATAATATATTAATTATTCAACATATCTCCTTCCAGTCTCTTGGCTCAGACCCGTCCAACCTTCAGTCCCGGTCTCTGGATCTAAGCGAGGAGCATCCCGAACACAGTCCTTTCTCCTTGGTGTTGTAGTCGAAGCGAGGCAGAACCAGAACGCTGCCTTCCGGCTCGGTTTTGCCGGCGATGGCTCTCTCATCCTCCACGGTCACGATGCTCTTCACCAAACATGTGATGGCGGCATCAATGTTGGTGTTGTCCTGGAGAGAGAAGACGGAGGTGAAGGGTTAGAAAAGGATCAAAACAAGCTAAATTTGAAAATGCTATTTTTTTATAAATATTTCTGTCTATACTAAAAAGCTTGGACAGCGGGAAAATCTGTTCTTTTTCTTCCCATTTGGGTTGGAAAACAACAAAACATGTGCATCAGTATTTCCAAAAACTCCATTTTCCTCCTTTTCAGATTCATTCACACTGGAGACTGTTTTAGAAAAGCTCTGCTTTCGGCAAAGAAACGAGAGAAAATCATGTGTTTTCAAACGTATCCAGCTCAGTGTGGACATCCTCATAGTTATGTTTGAACATCATATACAAAAAAGGACAGGATTACAGTCAAAAGGCTCATAACTCATGATGAGAGCTGAGAGAGTGAACCAAAACAGTAAAGTTGTGGGCCCTAAAAAGAAAACAATGTACTGAAAATCGCTAGAACGCCTTGTAGAGCTGAGGGGAACTGCAGAGACGGTTTTAAGTGGCAATAGTAGCTTTAAAGGAGCAGTGTGTAGGATTTGGCGGCATCTAGCGGTGAGGTTGCAGATTGCAACCAACGGAAACTTCTTCCATGTGCCAAGCGTGTCGGAGGACTATGGCGGATTTCACATGAAAACGCGAATGGTCCCATGTAGAGCCAGTGTTTGGTTTGTCCGTTCTCTACTGTAGAAACATGCCGGCTCCGTGAAGAAGACTGTGTAGATATAAACGGCTCATTTTAAGGTAACGAAAACACAATAATTCTTATTTTCAGGTGCTTATACACTAAAGAAAACATACTTATTAATATTATATTCCATTTCTGCCAATAGGTCCCTTTTAATGCTACACACTGTTCCTTTAAATAACTTCTTCATGGTTCTTTTCGAGCGACCCCTTTCACATTTTTCCATTGTTAACATGAAAATGTGAATTGGTGCAGCTGGTAAACAACTGGTTTATCCATTACAAATTAAAATCTGTTCTTTTCAGTTAAATGAAACATCATCTCTCCGCCCAGTTACTGTACATATTCCACAAGTGCGAAGATTGACTGGCAGGGTCAGGTGACAACGATTATTACTTTGAGGTTTTATTTCTCCACTGTGAAGGAAGTTGTTTCTGTGAAAGAGGATTCAAAAGGAGACATGAAAGCAGGTACAAGAGATCAAGGCTATAAAGGTTCCTCATTCTGCACCAGAAAAAGCTTCGAACCTTCAAACACGAATCTATTGAATAAGTAGATAAATGAAATCGAATCAACCGAATTGAACAGATGTAGCACAACAAGTCCATTGTCCACAAATCGTTTTTAATGTCCCTTACACGTTGGTGGCTACAAATAGCAGCAAAAGGGAGATGTTTGAATTTTGATTTCAAAAGTAAAGTAAATTAAATTAACTGGACGCTGACTTGGTGAAATTTGTTCTTAATAATGCAACTTTCTTTGAGGTTTAAGGGTCTTTAATTTTGAAGTGTCAATGTGTTACTTCCTGTGTGTAGAAAAGGCCATTTGTTGTTGTTGTTGTTGTTGTTGTTGTTGACTAGTGCAGCTTTAAAAGCAGAGAAACATGCACTGACAGCGGCAGAGAAGAGTTGACATGAAAATAAGAGGAGGAAAGAAAAACTGGGGTAAATATAGAAAGAAAAGAAGCGTGAGACAGACGGCTAATAAACAGCAACACACTGACAGTGACGTTTGTTTACGGAGAGAAAAGACAAAGACAAGAGAGAGACAGAAACAGATCACGAGTTAAAACAATATTTGCAGGATTTAAACGCACACACACAGAAGATAATCACTTACCTTGGCAGAGGTTTCGTACCAGCCGACGAAGCCGTACTGTCTGGAGAACTTCTCCAGTTTGGGCAGCTTTGGGCACAAACCCTGACTCCGCTGGTCACACTTGTTGGCCAATAGAACGGCTGGAATCGGCCTCCCGTTGCTAAGGGCAACCTGACGGTAGTAGACAACTGACAGTCACTCACTTACTCAGATGAATTAACCACCAGTGGTGTAAAGTAACTAAGTACATTTACTCAAGTTACTTCAATATGGTACAAGTTCTTTAAAATTGTACTTGAGTATTTCCATTTTCTGCAACTTTCTACTTCTACTCTACTAAATTTTGTTTGATACTTTTAGTTACTTTGCAGATTCAGATTATTAATACAAAATAAAATCAACTAATAAATAATTATGCATTATGGATTAAGCTATCCAGCAGTATATAATAACAATAGCACATTTTCATACAATAGATGTAGCTCAAACTGCTTTACAAAATAATAATAACAACTTTATGTATTGAACACATTTCATACAATAGATATAGCTCAAAGTGCTTCAAATAATAATAATAATAATAATAACTATTTATTGAGCACTTTTCACACAATGGATATACTGTAGCTCAAACTGCTTTACAAAATAATATAATAAAAATACTAATAAAATATTACTACTACTAATAATAACTTTATTCATAGAGCATTTTTCATACAATAGATGTAGCTCAAAGGGTTTTACAAAAAATAATACAAACTATAATAATAATAATAATAAATACATTTTATTTAATATTAATAATTTAATAAAATAATTAAAAAATATATAAGTATAAGTATAAATAAAGCTCCACCTTTACCAGCTGCAACATTATAGTGATGAACACCTTAATGCATCAATAACTATAATCCAATTATATAATATATACTGTAATAATCTGAAATGGGCCGTTCTGCATAATGAGTACATTTATTTTTGGAACTTTAAGTATATTATGATGCTAATACTTTTGTACTGTTACTTAAGTAAGAATTTGAATGCAGGACTTTTGCTTTTAACAGATTATTTCTACACTGTGGTGTTGCTACTTTTACTTAAGTAAGTAGTATCTGAGCTGTTCTTCCACTTCTGACATTAAATAACTGTTTGCTAGTTCTACGTTTGTATTTTTAAACTAAACTTCTTGAGTTGCACTGTAAACCCCAGGTATCAGGAGACCTGTTTACACTTCGTTGGTAATTTGAGTGCAGCTTCCTGGTGATGAAGCTGGAAATTATTGACTTTATGAGTTAATAAAGAGCGCCTGAATGCACCATTAGTTTTGGTCTTGGGGGAAGAGCATAGTTGCCATTTGGGCTCCTGATTCATGGTCTTTGGTGTGGTGCTTTCATAGTTGCAGTTGTTTTTTATGTTCATGTTTATTTCTACACATTTATTTAGGTAGTGCATGTCTTGCATTTTTAATAGAGGTTACATGAGGAAAACAACTGTAGAAAATATGGTAAGTGGAAAAAATATCCAACACAAGCTTACTTTACTCTTTTCCGGTGAAACATACAGTAAAACCAGTTCATCATCGCTCTGTCTGTTATTAAAAGACTTCCTGTAATGTGGCTAGTCATGACTTAAGCAGAAGTAGACAAGAGCAGAGGGAAGATGCTGATACAAAACTAAAACTTAACACAGTATTAGAAGAAGTGTGTTTTGTGAATCAAACACCTTCGAGTTTGGAGGTGAATGTTTGATAACAAAACATAGAGATTTGATGGTATATTCCTTTAACGAGGTTTCATAGTGTAACGCCTATCTACGGAAGCCCTAAACGGACACGATTCCGAACATTTTTTAATGCCGTTATCTCGCAATCACAAGTTAATTATGCTATCTCGAGAAAACAAAAGGTCATTTTCTTTTATTACTTATAATGCTTGGGTCAAATATACACCTGTTAACAAGGGTACATAAATATGGAAATAAGATTAATTGGATTATATTCACCAGTAGTATAAAACATGTTACACGTGTCCCTTATAAATTACAAAGAAAATACAACAAAATTGAGAGGAAAATATCTTTATTCTATGACACAAAATCCTTCCGCTAACTTCCCCAAGTCCATCACTGTCATCCATGGATGTATACTGATTAAAATATTTGGGATATTATAAGTAATAAAAGAAAATTACTTTTTGTTTTCTCATGTTAATGAGTTAATTATCTCGTTATCTCAAGATAAAGCTTGTTTTCTCGAGTTAACGACATAATTAACTTCGGCATAACGGTATTAAAAAAATGTTTGAATCGTGTCCGTTTAGGGCTTCCGTACCTATCCGAGGGTCTGCTGTCCCAATAGCTTTTAAACTAAAACAAATACAAACTGAGGATTGGTCTTTTCTCTCCTCCATCCCTTCAATCCTCTCTTCTCATCATATTTACCTTGGTGTCCAGGTCTTCTTTCCACTTGAGGACGGCCTGAAACGTGGACAGTCTGGTCATGTCGAAGACGACGAGCGCCCCGACCGCCTCTCTGTAGTACACACGGGTCATGTTGCCATAGCGTTCCTGCCCTTTTAAAGAAGAAGAAGAAGAAAAGACGACAGAATTAATACTGTTTCCAAGGTCTATGTTATTGTTGTGTATAAGGTTTTGTTAACCACTTCCAAGTGAGTTGATTAAGAGTTTTATATCAAACTGAAATAAACACTGTTGTAATTCTTTAAGACATAACTCTTTATTTGTTATCTAAAGACGTTTGCAGAATTGTTTGGCGTTGAAACTGAGCATTCAGGGCGGCGACTAACATTTACTTTTATTATTGATTAACATGCTGATCATTAAATTCAACAAATGAGAATTTTGTCAATAAAATTACAAGGAGAATGGTGAAAAATGCCTGTTATAAACTTCTGTATCCTGAGGTGACGTATTCAAATTGTTTATTTTATTTGACTTAAAACCCAAAGATATTAAATTATAACCAAAAGTAAAGCATCAAATCTTCACATTTGAGAGCTGGATCAAGCGTCTGTTAGGCATTTTTGCCTGCAAAAAAAATCAGTTAAATGATCATTGTGATTATGATAATAATTGTTTCTGTCAATCAACTAATCAATTAATTGACAAATATTAAGATAAGATTGTAAACCACGTGTGTGCATGCAGAAAATGCATCTGTTGCTGCTTGCAAGAATGTGTGTGTGACCACGTGTGTGTGTAACTAAAGGTATGAATAAGTCTCTATCCTGGACGCTAACTTCCTCCACATGACGCTTATATGGTTGTGAATCAGCAAGTGAGTATCTGATTAACACGCACACACGCACACACAACCACACACACACAGTAGTATTAGAGGTTATCTTTGTCTTTCGCTCACCAAGAGAGAGCATGAGACTCTTTCTCAACACTATCTGATCTGTTACCAGTCACAGCTTAAGACCAACAGTGACCAAGTTTATGGTTTTGTAGCTCCATAATCCTCCTATACACATTAGGTTAGTCCGAAAACCTAAAACCCTTCAAAATTACAGTTTATAAATGGTCAACAGATGTGTTTTTAACTTCTTGAATCAAAACATTTATATGCCAAAATATGTAAGGTCAGTTTCTACACCATCTTTTAGAGCATCAGTAATTTACTAAACACACAACAGAACTTCAAAATACTAAAACAACAAACGGCATGCAGCACTTTTTCAAATGCGGTTTTGTTAGCTTCCTGTTTGATGCCACACTTGATGGCCTGGAGATTAGCTTCACTCAGGGCTCAATAATTCCCCAACAATCACATTAAAAGGACTAGTTCAACATTTTGGGATATATGCTTATTTGCTTTTTTGCCGAGAGTTAGATGAGTAGATCAATACCAGTGGGCAATCTCTGGCTCTGAAAAGTGCCTTAAACTTGCATTCTTTCTAACAGCCAGCAGGGGGCGACTCCTCTGGTTGCAAAAAGAAGTCTGATTGTATAGAAGTCTATGAGAAAATGAGCCTACTTCTCACTTGATTTATTACCTCAGTAAACATTGTAAGCATGAGTTTATGGTCTCAATCACTAGTTTCAAGTCTTCTACAATGCAGCATGATGTTCATTTAGTAAATTATGGTCCCATTTAGAGTCAAATAGACCATAAAGCAGGGTATGCTTTAGGGCGTGGCTACCTTGTGATTGACAGGTCGCTACCACGGCGATGTCCGGTCTGGGAGTTGTCTGTTTTAGTCCTAGAACTTTAACCCTTTCACAGTGTGTTTTCAGTTCATGAAAGTTAATTATAACGATTTGTTGCCTAAAAATTTCTTATTCTGCGTTCGTTGTACTTAGCTCCACCCTCTCTTGTCACTTCTGGTTTAAAAAAACCATGATGGCGACGGCCGGAGTGCCGAACTTGAGGCTTCAAAACTGTAGTCCACAAATCAAAGGGTGACATTATGGTGACTATATCCGCTTCTTATAGGCAGTCTATGATTGATACCACTCACATGTCTGAGAGTGGTATCAATATTCTCATCTAACTATCGGCACATTCCTTTAAAATATCTCCGCTGTGAATTTTCAAGCTGCACAATGCAAAAATATGTATTTGTTTTGCTGTAGCTGAGTGGTTCTGCAAAACTTCCATTGGAAATCTGCTAATTTAGCCGTGAGTGAAGCAAACTTCAAGGTTGGTCTACAAGAAAAATGTCCTAACTTGACGAGTGCATTGATGTTTTTGTGTTGATAGTATAAAAACTGACTTTACTTACTAATTTTATCTTGACACATGCAGGTAATAACACTGTATATTGCACTCGTTGTGCAAAAAAACTCAAAATTTTAAGAGTGATGCAATTATCACTGACAAATGTCAACATTGACCAAGTTTGACAGCCTCTCATGCAGTGACTCCAGTGTGAAGCCATCACTGGTTACCGGTCTAAAGTCCGTCAGCCGGACGTTTCATGTAAATGACGGCTCCTATCAGACGGATCATATCATTCAACACACATATGCTCAGGCAGTGTGTGTGAGACAGGCTGATAGACGAGAAAGAACATCAAATTACATGCAATTAAGGAGACGTGATGGGTTTTATAAGCAGAATACAACAAGCTTTTCTTATTAAAATACCTAATCTGGTAGGTAATGGGGTGTACTGGAGGGTAAACTCAACATTGGATCTGCACAAACAGAGGTTAACCACATTTTCTAGGCGGTTACTTGTCATGTCATGCATCATCATTGTTGGATGAATTCTGCAAGTTGCAGCCAACGATTGAGAAAATGCAGATCACTGTGATGTGTATTTGCTCTACTTACTTACTCTATTAACTACCAGGTGACTGCATTCTGACTATAAGAATCAACCTATTAGATGTTAAAAGTGCTTGCTATGTATTTGCTGCATCTAAGCCCAAATAGAAAATACAACATGTCTTAAATTACTAAATTATAACAGTTTTCATATAGATTTCACTCGTGCTATCTGAGTACATAATGTGTGTTTTTATGTTGTGGTCATATGCAAATGAGAATAAGTACGAGTCAGCAGGAGTATTCTTGTCAGTATAAGCCAAGTATACTTAGACTTTTCTGTATACTTGTCAGTATAGTATACTTAGACTTTTCTGTATACTTGTCAGTATAAGCCAAGTATACTTAAGACTTTTCTGTATACTTGTCAGTATAGTATACTTAGACTTTTCTGTATACTTGCCAGTATAAGCCAAGTATACTCTGTATACTTGTCTGTTTAAGCCAAGTATACACATTTCTGTATACTTGTAAGTATAAGCCAAGTATACACGTTTCTGTATACTTGTCAGTATACTTAAGGCTTTTCTGTATACTTGTCAGTATAGTATACTTAGACTTTTCTGTATACTTGCCAGTATAAGCCAAGTATACTCTGTATACTTGTCTGTTTAAGCCAAGTATACGCGTTTCTGTATACTTGTAAGTATAAGCCAAGTATACACGTTTCTGTATACTTGTCAGTATACTTAAGGCTTTTCTGTATACTTGTCAGTATAGTATACTTAGACTTTTCTGTATACTTGTCAGTATAAGCCAAGTATACTTAAGACTTTTTCTGTATACTTGTCAGTATAGTATACTTAGACTTTTCTGTATACTTGTCAGTATAAGCCAAGTATACTTAAGTATAATTTTCTTAAGTATAATCTCGTATAAGTACATAAAAAGCAAATTAAAAGCATACTCTCTTATTTGAAGTTTAAAAGTATACTAATAATAGCACACTTGAATAAACTTCTTTTTTGGTAAGGGTGAGCAAGTGAATTCATATTTGGACAATGCAAATAACATATGAATATAAACTATTATTTTTTTTGTCCTATATAACACACAACATGTGGATATAACATCTAATTTTACCCACCTGCAATGTCCCAGAGCTGCAGCCTCACCACCGTCTTCTCGTCCCAGCTGAGCACCTTGAGGGCGAAGTCCACTCCGATGGTGGCTCGGTAGTGCTGGGAGAACACCTGGTGCACGTACCGCTTGATGATGGACGTTTTACCGACGCCGAGGTCTCCGATCACCAACACTTTGAGCAGGCGCTCGCGCTGCATTTCTGCTGCTGCTGCTCGAGTGGAGGATGGCACGAGGTCTCCAATTATGGGTTAGGCATGAAATGGGAGGGTTTTGCTATAGGGATAGTCTGTCTGAAGTCATGCAAGGAGGCTGAAATACCGAGTTGTACTTGTAATATTTGACACTTGAATAAAACATAAGCTCTATAAAGATCTATTTAAGCAGATTTTGCATAAATAAAACCATAATGCGCACCAAGAGCCCCAATATTCATATTTAAAGAGGACATTTCAAATAAATGTTATGCAAAAAGAGTCTAAAAGTCGCTTTAAACTCCCTTTCGAGTCCTGCAGATATAAAAACAATGTACGTTTGGATCAAAAAATAAGCTCTATAAAGAACTATTTAAGCAGACTTTGCAGAAATAAAACCATAAAATGCGCACTAAGAGCCCCAATATTCATATTATGTGAGGAAATTTCAATAAATGTCATGCAAAAAAGTAAATATTTGACTCAAAAAGTCGCTTTAAACTCCCTTTCGAGTCCTGCAGAAAGTTCAGGTTGTCGTGTTATCATCCAGTCCCTGCAAGTGTGCATGGGACATTTTGTCTCCGTTTCTAAAAAGCAGAACTTGTTTGATGTAAAACGCCGTCGTGTCCCAGCCAGAGAAGAAAGAGAAGTTTAGTGTTGTTATCTCGTTTAGCCTGCGGTCTGTGTGTTCATCATCTCCTGCTGCTGTCAGAGACAAACTGATGCAGTGAGAAGACTGACAGCAAAGACAGATCAGCTGTCTGCACGACCACGCCCACATACTGGGGGTGCACGCTTATGTGTGCACGCGCGTGTCAGTCAGTCAGTCTAGTGGCCACTTTATTAGGTACACCTGCATTTTAATTTGATGAATTTTAATGCATTAATGAATCATGTTGCTGCATTACTTTTAATGTTTTTATCCTGTGTCATGCTTCAATTTAAGTGTTATGTTGTTTTTCAATAATAAAAAAAAATAAACTCTCATCATCCTTATGAAGACAGTTGGCCCTCACAAGTCTAGAAAATACAAGAAACTCACATGGCTCGGTGCTGCATCCATGTGTAAAAAACTACACCTCCCACCATGCAGTTCGTCCAGTTCCGCACATGCGCACTGATGCGCAGTGAGTGTGCAGCTTCCCTCTCATTGCACTGAATAAATAAACAAACAAACAAACATGGTATTAATAAAAAATCACTATAATATTATTTCCCTAAATTAGAGCGTCTGTTATATGATGTTTAATCTTGTATTTACTTATTTAAAGAAACACACGCAGAGCCAAAATCATACTTTCTATTTTTTATTCCACCATTATTTACAACATCTAATCATAATAATTAAAAAAAAATTCACAATATTCTTATTATTCCTTTAGACCAGGGGTCAGCAACCTTTAGTATCAAAAGAGACATTTTAGGCAAAAAAAATAAATAAAAATCTGTCTGCAGCCGCAAAACATTTGAGCATTGGGATGAAGATAACACAGATTATAGTCTAAGTATATAGTATTTAAGTTTAATGCAGTGAGGGACAAAGAGACAATGTACTACGGAGTATTAGGGCTACAATGAGGGAAAAAACATCTGAGATTTACAGAATAAAGTCATAACTTTACAAGAAAAAAGTCGTAATATTACGAGAATAAAGTCATAACTTTATGGGAAAAAAAGTTGTAATATTACGAGAAAAAAGTCATAACTTTACAAGAATAAAATCATAATATTACGAGAAAAAAGTCATAACTTTATGAGACAAAAAGTCGTAATATTACGAGAAAAAAGTCGTAGTATTACAAGAATAAAGTCATAACTTTACTAGAAAAAAGTCGTTATATTGCGAGAATAAAGTCATAACTTTACGAGAAAAAAGTCGGAATATTGCGAGGATAAAGTCATAACTTTACGAGAAAAAAGTCGTAATATTACAAGAATAAAGTCATAACTTTACAAGAAAAAAGACGCAATATTACGAGAATAAAGTCATAACTTTACGAGAAAAAAGTCGGAGTATTGCGAGGATAAAGTCATAACTTTACGCGAAAAAAGTCGGAATATTGCAAGAATAAAGTCATAACTTTACGAGAAAAAAGTCGTAATATCACGAGAATAAAGTCATAATTTTACGAGAAAAAACGTTGTAATATTACGAGAATAAAGTCATAATTTTACGAGAAAAAACGTTGTAATATTACGAGAATAAAGTCATAACTTTACGAGAAAAAAAGAAAATAACACGTAACATTACTACTTTATAATATTATGACTTCATTTTCATAATATTACTACTTTTTTTCTAGTAAACCTATGACTTTATTCTCGTAATATTATGACTTTATTCTCATAATATTATGACTTTATTCTCGAAATCTCAGATTTCTTTATTTTTCCTCAATGTTGCCCTAATACTCCATCGTACCATAGCCCTACAACAATGATAAATAAAATTAAACAGTTATTCATTTTTATTTTTTTATAAATCCACAGGGAGCCACTGGAGAGGAGCTAAAGAGCTGCAGGTTGCTGACTCCTGCTTTAGACTAATGATTTATCAGTTATTTTCTTGTCCACCCCCTAACCTCCATAGTGTTTTTCCTTCAGTGTTGCGCCTCTCCACGGTGCTTTACGGCAGTGGTACTGATGCGGGATGAGTCAGGCTATATGATGCTGCTACTGCTGCTGCTGCCATTTCATCAGCAAGCGAAAAACCCCACAAACACACAGCAAACACAGAAGTGGTACCTCGGGATTCCCCCTCTCTCTCTCTGACAGACATTGAGCATCCTGCAACCTCACCAACATCTTTTTCTTTTTCGTGTCTTGTTTTTGATTGCACCTGCTCTGGATGTGCGTCTTTCATCATCGTGGCCTGACATCAACAAGGAAATATCAGCCCTAGACTGCAGGCCTGCATGCTGCTGTGCACCAGCGTCTGTTTCCAGGCTTTTCCAAGGCAAACATTGAGGCTTTTTTGTCGGATCCAGACCAGACTCGTCGGTGCCATGGAGCCCACATCAGCCTGGTCCTGAACGGTGCAAAGGAAAACAACCATTTTGGTCTATAAAGTCCTCCTGCTCCAAGTAGGCTGCTGTTTTTTTTTGTTTTTTTTTAACCATTTACAATCTGTATTTCTGTTATTAATCAGCATAAAAGTGGGTTCCTATAAAGAGAGCATTATATTTTTTTCAGTCATGATGTGCACTATGGTCTGGTCTAATAATAACCTGCAGTAAAAAACAATCTCTGCTATATAAAACGTTTTATAAGACAGGTGTAAGAGGTATACACTAGGAATTTGCTTTGGTTTTGTTGGTGCAAGTCAAACAGTATAATAACAAAAGAATAGATAACGTTAGAATAAAATAAGAATAAAAAAATTTAATTTCTACCAATATACAATATACAAAATAAGCTATAAACAAAAATATACATGATATAAATATATATATATAGAAGTCAAACAGTATAATAACAAAATAATAGATAAAAACGTTAGAATAAAATAAGAATAATTTTTTTTACCAATATACAATATACAAAATAAGCTATAAACAAAAATAAACATAATATAAATATATATATATATATATCCTGATCTGTATTCTCTACATATAAGATACATGCTAATAAGCTGGAAAATAAATGAGTTTGGAAAGCCAAATATTTCACAGCATAATGTCATTAAAACTACTTTATTATAATAAAGCCCTCACATGAATATATTTATATTTGAGATGTGACAGCTTGTTTCTTAAATGTTGGATATATGATATCCTGGACCCTCCAAATTGTCCTATAAAGTCCACTCCTGCTCCAAGTAGGCAGTTTTTTGTTTTTTGTTGGGATGTAGGCCTATATTTTTCAGTCATGATGTGCACTATGGTCTGGTCTAATAATAGCCTGCAGTAAAAACAATCTGCTATATAAGACGTTTTATAAGTCTGGACTCCATCCTGATCATAAAATATGCAAATATGCTGGAAAATCAACATTTTGAGTTTGGAAAACCAAATATTTCACAGCATAATGTCATTAAAACTACTTTATTATAATAAAGCCCCCACATGAATATATTTCTATTTGAGATGTGTGACAGCTTTTTTGTAAATGTTGGATATATGATATCTTGGACCCCTCCAAATTGCCCCCAACGCATCCGGTGTGAGAGCCTTAACCATGCAGGCTGCTATTCACCAGGGATTCGGCCACTAATGTTTGCATACCGACCGAGCTACGCAACCTGACTCCACAGAGACACTGAGGGGCTGATGGGAGGCTGCATGTGTCTGCATGGCTCCCTGCACCGCCCCATGATGGCCTGTTCTGGGAGTATATAGTGGAAAGATGTATAGTGCATGGGGACAATATAGCCTTTAAAATCACATTCATTTCTTCTTATTTTACATCAGAAGATCATCATTTTAACCCTTGAGTTATATTGAGATTTACTTCCTCATTTCCTCAAACCCCACTGCTTTTTTTTTTTTCTGACCTAATAAAAAGGCAGTGGTGGAAGAAGATCCTTTACAAATACTCCACTACAAGTAAAAGTTCTCAATTCAAAATGCTAAGTAAAAGTACAGAAATATCAGCAAAATGTACTTAAAGGTCCCATATTGTAAAAAGTGAAAGTAAAAAATGCTACTATAGTCCCAAAATGCAAACAAGCCAGCTTTAAGGGTGTACTGAGGGTCTAATTATTTGGAAGGTCACACATTGAAATGCCAGAGCCTCATATCAAAAAGAGCATTAGGCTACAACCAATAATCCAGAAAGCAGGCGTATTAAAACATCACTTGACGCCATCGAGTGACGAGAAAAGCTTAAGAGGATTTCCTCTCATATCTCGTGGTATTAATTGAATCACGCACTGAACACAATGAAGCACAGTTATGTGTGTGAGGTGTCGGCAAACAGCCAATTGAAGGGTTATATTTCAGTAACAAGGGAGAGTTAGTCCAGGAACATGTATTGTTTTAGGACTTTTCAATGTTTGCATTCAATAGTATAGTCCTTAAATTTATAGAAAGACTTGAAGCTATTCATGGTGGACTTTTACAGAGAAGACCACAGATTTAGTATTATAGCCTAGTGACACCATGAAAAACAAAGGTCTAGGCATCACTAGGCAACAGCTTGAGTCTGTGCTTACTTCCTGTCAGCTGACGTCATTCACATACAACTGCAACAGGAAATAAACTGGGACACACTTATTATGTTTACGTTTAAAGGGACTGCTTGTAACTTCTTACACGCATAAATCAATCCGGGTCGGTGTCCCACGCGCGCTCGCGTGTGGCTACGCTGTTCAGACAAGACTCCAACACAAACTACACGGAAGCACCAAAAGCTATATGTAGTGAAGCCCGTCTTGCAAAACAGTGTTGGCCGCGGTCGGAGGACGCGGGGGAGACCGTAGCTTTGGTCTCTGACCTTCGTCTGGTCAGCTAACATTACTGCCAAGCAGGTGAAATATAGAGTGATATTGTGGTTTTAGCCCGATGCTGACTTTCGTTAACTTAACGGCCACAGGTGTCGCTGTTAACAAGCAATTCTGAAATTTTACAAACAGCCCCTTTAAAACTATATAGTGTATATTTGTGACATCACAAATGTACAGTAGTCTTGACGGCTTGTTTCAAAAGCACAGTTTCTGAATACGGGCTGTGTGGATTGACAGTATTTATATATAGCACTTACACCTGCTTTATAAAGCCTCACTTCCAATCTCACTTGTTACAATATGGGACCTTTAAGTGCAGTATACTTGAGTAAATGTACTTAGTTATATACCACCACTGATTACTACTATCAAATATTAGGAATATTATAAAAAAAAAAAAATATAGAGGGATAATCTAATTCTCTCTCTCTCTTGTGCACGCGCACGAACACGCACGCGCCTACACCACAGACAGACAGACAGACAGACAGGCGCAGCAGCAGCAGCCAAAGTCATGGAGGCGATCTGGCTCTATCAGTTCCGGCTGATCGTCATCGGAGACTCCACGGTGGGTAAGTCGTGTCTGATCCGGCGCTTCACGGAGGGTCGCTTCGCCCAGGTGTCGGACCCCACCGTCGGCGTGGACTTCTTCTCCCGGCTGGTGGAGATCGAGCCGGGCAAGAGGATCAAGCTGCAGATCTGGGACACCGCAGGTCAGGAGCGCTTCAGGTGAGACAACAGCTGGCTGGCTGGGTGTGTGTGTGTGGCTTATATACTGAGTTTTATATAATATACTGCAAGATCAGAGAGTTTTACATCATGCTATTACTATATATATATAACTTAATTGTGTGATAAAACATGGTAATGTATGGTGTTAGTTTGCCATGAGAAGAAAGTGAAAGAAGTATTCAGATAAAAGTAACAATACCACACTGTAAAAAGTATTAAAGTAGTAAAGTAAAAGTTCTCATTTTGTAGAATGACCCTGTTCAGTTTTATATTATATTATAGAATAGAATAGAATAAAATTAAGTACAACAAAATTAAAATATCAATTAAATTGTGTGGCTTATACTGAGTTTTATATACTGCAAGATCAGAGAGTTTTACATCATGCTATTACTATATATATAACTTAATTGTGTGACAAAACATGGTAATGTATGGTGTTAGTTTGCCATGAGAAAAAAGTGAAAGAAGTATTCAGATACTTAAGTAAAAGTAACAATACCACACTGTAAAAAATACTCCACTTCAAGTAATTAAGTATTATTAGCAAAATGTACACAAAGTACTAAAAGTAAAAGTTCTCATTTTGTAGAATGACCCCTGTTCAGTTTTATATTATATTATAGAATAGAATAGAATAAAATTAAGTACAACAAAATTAAAATATCAATTAAATTGTGTGGCTTATACTGAGTTTTATATACTGCAAGATCAGAGAGTTTTACATCATGCTATTACTATAATATTCCAGTAACTAAATGGTGTCAGTTTGCCATGAAAAAAAAGTGAAAGAAGTATTCAGATACTTATGTAAAGGTAACAATACCACACTGTAAAAAATACTCCACTTCAAGTAATTAAGTATTATTAGCAAAATGTACACAAAGTACTAAAAGTAAAAGTTCTCATTTTGTAGAATGACCCTGTTCAGTTTTATATTATATTATAGAATAGAATAGAATAAAATTAAGTACAACACAATTAAAATATCAATTAAATTGTATGGCTTATACTGAGTTTTATATACTGCAAGATCAGAGAGTTTTACATCATGCTATTACTATATATATAACTTAATTGTGTGACAAAACATGGTAATGTATGGTGTTAGTTTGCCATGAGAAAAAAGTGAAAGAAGTATTCAGATACTTAAGTAAAAGTAACAATACCACACTGTAAAAAATACTCCACTTCAAGTAATTAAGTATTATTAGCAAAATGTACACAAAGTACTAAAAGTAAAAGTTCTCATTTTGTAGAATGACCCTGTTCAGTTTAATATTATATTATAGAATAGAATAGAATAAAATTAAGTACAACAAAATTAAAATATCAATTAAATTGTATGGCTTATACTGAGTTTTATATACTGCAAGATCAGAGAGTTTTACATCATGCTATTACTATAATATTCCAGTAACTAAATGGTGTCAGTTTGCCATGACAAAAAAGTGAAAGAAGTATTCAGACACTACAGCTTGTAGCATTTAGGGGCATCTATTGGCAGATATAATATTAATAAGTATGTTTTCTTTAGTGTATAATCACTGGAAAATAAGAATTATACATTTTTGTCATCTTAGAATGAGTCGTTAATATCTAATAGGGAGCAGGTCCTCTTCACAGAGAAGTTGTTAGTTTGCCACGAGAAAAAAGTAAAAGAAGTATTCAGATACTTAAGTAAAAGTAACAATACCACACTGTAAAAAATACTCCACTTCAAATAAAAAATCTACAGAAGTATTATTAGCAAAATGTACACAAATTACTAAGAGTAAAAGTTCTCCTTATGTAGAATGACCCTGTTCAGTTCTATATTATAGAACAGAATATGATAGATTACAATTAATTGACTGTCATTGCACAGAGTACAACAACATTAAAATAGCAATTAAATTAAAACTAGAAAAAAAAAGTATTTGCTGGACCTATAAAAACACTAAGATATTGCTGAGTTGTATTGGCTCTATATACACACACACATAATAAATAAATAAATACAGGAATAAAAATGCATGACTAATGTGCAGTTATGTAGATACAAAGAGTGCAGTTAAAATGTTAAAGCGTAATTTAAAGCAGCTGTATAGACATAAATGTATTTGCTTGACCTATAAAAACATTAAGATATTGCACATCAGATATTGCTGAGTTGTATTGGCTCTATATATACACACACGTAATAAATAAATAAATACAGGAGTAAAAATGAATGACTAAGGTGCAGTCATATAGATACAAAGAGTGCAGTTGAAATGTAAAAATGTAATGTAAAGCAGCTGTATAGGCATAAATACAAAGTAGCTGTAAATGTAAGTAGACAATATAATAATATTGGAAAATTAGTAGCTTGTTGAGGTTGAGTTAATGTAAACTATCGACATATTGGGTATTTCTATATATTATATTATTGAATATTGACATATTGGGTAGTTTAATTCATAGAAATATATCATATTTAATGAGTAAAAACTTCAATATTTTCCTCTACACTGTAGTGGAGTAAGTATAAAGGAGCATATACCTCAAAATGGTACTTGAATAGAAGTACTTAGTTGCATTCCTCCACTGGCCATGGACTCATTATTGTGTAATATTTTGTAATATTTCTATATAGCGACAACTTGAGGAACATAAAGACAAATGATGATGAAACAAATTAGAAAACTCTTTTTGAGAGCTTCACCATCTGCTGTCTTTTCGGGTTAAAAAGTCAGCGGTGTACAATTAGGAGGTATAATGCATTATATGTTACGGCATCAGCAGTTTATTTCACGTTAACACACAGAGAAAAACTGAGTAGTCAGCACGAGCAGTTGGCTGACAAAGAGAAACTAGTTGAGGAGTAAAAGTCACGGAAAACACGTCAGAGTTTTCAGACTAAACAAGTGATCTCTGGGAAATGCAGTGCAGAAACCACAACCACAAACGTCTCCAAAACTGAGGAAAGCAAGGAACTTGTGATTCACTACTTGTAATCTGATTTATTTGGGAACTGAAAGAGTCATCCGGGGTGAAATGTTTCTCGTATCTTGTGGATATTTAATTGGAAAAGAGTTGCTTTTACAGAAGTGAAAGTGGAAAGACACGTAGCTGACCTCTGACCTCTTTGTGGAAGTGAACAAATAGATTTCTTCTCTCATAGAGATCAACAAAGAACATTATTAAAAGATTAGGAAGATTAGATATCTGGCTATCACCAGACAAAAATTGTTTAAAAAAAAAAAACGGCAATCAATAGAAAATAAATTGTATTTTTTCTTTCTTAAAAGACATAAAGGAAATTGTGTAGTTTATATCTCAGTATAAAGGTCTAAATGTATTTTGTTAATTAAAAAAGTTGGGCGATTAGTACCTAATGTTAGGGAGATACTTAGAGTTTAACGACATAGCCTGGAGGTCTCAAAACTCGAATTGCTACCTGTGAGTAATTTGTTTGCCCGCACAAAGAGAAAGAGCAGTTATTCAAATGAGGTTCGAGGTGATACAAGCAGAGAAAATGACTGGAGGGGTTGTTTCCAATACGTAAACACAGGAAAGTGCTCTTAATAGCGGATATTCGCAAGTGTAAATTTGAATGGAACGGACGATTCTGCCTCTAAAATAAACCTAGTAGTAATTTTAACTGGTGTTAATGACATGTTGGGAGAAACTTTCGACGTTACCATAACAACATAAGATATTATATCCATATACAGACTGTGGGGAAATAACTTAAAGGCTCCGCACACCAGGGGTGTTTTCACTTATAATGGCTGATTGGATCTCTGCTCAACTGGAAAGTAGGCGGAGCTATGCTGGGAATCATATAAGGTCACGTAAGCACAAGCAAACCTCACTTTTGCATTTAAACGTGTAAAATGCAAATACTTCCCCATCAGCACGTAGAGCGGTATAATATAATAACAGCCAGAATGGTGTACGTCTCATAGCCCAAAATGCGTCTTCACACATTGCACACACACCCACCCACACACATCAACCTGACAGATGGGGACTAGTCTCACCTGTCAGCGTGATTGATCAGTGTCTCCACGGCAACACATCCCGCCCTCCCGAGACCGAACGGACAAATCAGAAACAAATTGAATCATGAGCATCAAATAAATCTATGATCTGATCGTTTTCACTTTGGGATATGAATTTAAGACCACTGTTAACTCCTGTTAGAGTAACATTTGATACAAACAGCATGTGTCCAGCTGTTACTCAGCCTTTTTAAAACCTTGAATCTACATGTTTGTGAGTTGTTTTTAAAGATTTATGAACGTCAGACAGGTTTGACATGTTGTAAAGTTTAGTTGGTTTCAATCTTTTTGTGGGATTTACTGACAATAACAAAAATGAAGCCAACCTATGTCCTATCATGGCACACACTTCCTGTCATGTTGTCATTTTGACTCATATACTGTAGCGATCTTGGGAAAGTATTTAAAGCGTGGGTCCATCTGCGTCCTGCAGTGACGTGGGGTTACCTACGTAAACTAGTCTTGAAGCTAATCAATAAGGTTATGAATAATCTGAACGCCAGCACTAGTTGAGTCAACGTTATCTGTGCTTTGTTTGGAAATAATCAAAAAGGTTAGTTCGGTTTCTGCATGATGGCGCCGCTACATGTACAGTACATATACATCCTTATAAGCTAAGCAATGTACTGATTTCGTTGTCTTTTTCCTGCTCCTATGAATGAGTGGACGGCCTCCGAGCTGAATCCACCTCATATTCCTTGTCGACGACGCAGCTCTTAGTCATGGTTGTTTCATCCGTGTGGTCCTTCCTTCCTAAAATAGGCTATGTGTGTGCCTAATCAAATGAATCACTCGCCGGTTCTATGTTTTTGCCACCTACTCCTCCTCTCTTACTGTATCTTCTCCGTCGACTAATCCTCCCCTCTTTCCTCTTTCACGACACGTCTCTCTTTCCGTCTCTGCCTCAAGTCTGTAATTTTCCTCCTCGTTATATATATATGTTGACGTTGTCTCTGCTGGTGAAGACACTGTGGGAAGATAAAATGCATCATAAGGGGGTTGGTGTGTGTGTTTGTGTGCATGCAGGGTGTCACGTCTTGTCAAAATCTAGCAGCAGCTCTCCTCCCAGTCGAGGCTGCGGTGTCAGTTTTGTAAAATCAAACACCACCAAGTCTAGTTTTAACTTTTAATGGTTGATATTGATATTATATCAAAGTTTGTAGAGTTATTCATTGTAGATACTTTGCGTGTTGGCAATGCTGATATGTTCCATTTCATATTTTTAGTTTAAATTAGTGAAGAGACATTAAAAAGCAAATTAATTCAAATCAAAAACTGGAAACTCAAACTCTGGTTTAAAAGGAAATGAGCACATTTCTTTTTAACAGGTTGTAAAAAAAGGCCGCTAATCAGAAAATTAAGCAATTTTAATTATCATAATACAATGTTTTAACTGGTATTTCAGTGTTTTGTTTTATACTATATTTGTGTTATTTTGCTCTCCAAGAATATTTATTTTTAAATAACACACTTTCCTTGTTGTAAAATATCCAATTATACAATAATGGAACATCTGTCCTGTGTGAAATCAATCTATTTCGCTATTTACATTATCAAAACAAACAAAACCGTTCACAATATCCAGCAAAATGATCCAGATCATATTATTTAAGGTGTAAACCTTCACACTGTCACATCTTCCCTCCATCTAATTTCTTCCCAACTTCTCAGCTACTCCACCCGACAGCTCCATCACTTCTGCTTCGGGTCTTTCTATCACACCTCCTGTCATCAGTTTCTCTCTCTGCTTAGCTCCCCCCCCCCCCGCTGGATTTATTATCATACCTTTCACTGAATGTGTGTTATCACTCGTTCTCTTGATCCTGAACAGAGAGGTTAAACTTTCCAAAACCAAAAAACCCAGAGCAAAAGTGTAAGGAACTCATTAATCTGTGTGTTTATCTGCTGTAAGCTGCAATCGTTCGGCGTGTCCAGCTAACTAGTTTACTGTTGTACACAGCGTTACTTTATTGGATTTGGATGTTTACACTCCAGCAACCATAGCCAATCTTTTAAACCGAGATAGCATTAGATTTGTTAAACAGGTTACTCCTCGTCCCAAAAGCCTTAAAAGTGAAAACTTACAATTTGAAAATACAAACACTATAAGGCATACATTTGTCAACTGTCTTGTGTGTCCAAGTCAAAGCCAAATAGGGTTATGTTAAAGTGAAATAAACAGTTGATGTTACATTTTTCCTCATCATACTATCATACGAAATAGGACTGCCTAGTTCTATCCTGCAAGACGAGAACAAGACTGTTTCCGTCTTCTATGTTCTTGATAAAAACTAACTTTGTGAGAGATTGTTATGGGCTATCTTTGCAGTTCAAATGCAAACGACTGATATGCATTTGCATATATGTAAGAATGGAAAGCTCGACAGGTGTAGCAGCAGTACAGTACTAAGAGGTCAGGGCTTCGCAAACAGTCCGTTTATTGTAATTGACAAATTAATTTCACCTGGCTCAGATCTTTACTTCCTCTTCCCTTTTGCAACCTCTGCAGGTCCATTACCAGGGCTTACTACCGCAACTCTGTAGGCGGGCTCCTCCTGTTCGACATCACCAACCGCCGCTCCTTCCAGAACGTCCACGACTGGCTGGAGGAGGCTCGCAGCCACGTCCAGCCACACAGCATCGTCTTCCTATTGGTGGGCCATAAGTGTGACCTGGAGGCACAGCGCCAGGTGTGTAAAGCATAAAAAGTGAACACAACAATATTCACGAGGCTTTGCCGAGTTACAAATATGTTGCTGGGGATAGTGGCTGTTTTGAATGTTACGTAATATGCAATTTCACAAAGTCTGCAGCATTAAAAATAACCTTGTGTTCACATTTAGATCAGCACACATTTGGATCAGAGGCAAGTCGTCATTGTTTGTTCAGTTCTCTTGGGGCAGCTGGCAGACAGGAAGCAAAAATATCACTATTGAAATTTAGACTTTACAGGATGACACTGCAAAAAAACACACTGTGTCTACACTCACAACACAATGTTGTAGGAGCAAACCGAATATGGAAATTATGTAAAGTTTCCCATCTACTTTCCACAAGGACGGTCGCATGAACATGAGCTGAGGTGGAATCATGACAAGGAAACGTTTTAATCTTTTATACCCCTGCAAAGGGCCATGTCTGATGGTGTGACGTCACTTTGGCCGTGTGGACGCTAACGACCCTTGCGGATGCTTCGAGCATAAATCACGCTTTAGCCTCTTCATTCTGATCTTGAAAGGGAAGTGGTCTTGTTCCAGTCACAAACGAAATGGTTTGTTTGTGGTGGGAACACGAACCGACCTCCATCCAAACCCAACTACGAGGCTCACTCTGCAAGTTTGAGCTAAACGAGTCCTGCAGTCAAGTGCATTTTGCATACTGAGATGCAAATGAACAAAATCAATGGCAGCTAGGTGGAGAATGAATCAGGTTTGACCTGGACTAGCAACAAAGTATGTCGCTGTCTTGTTATTTGGGCAGATAGGACCTTTCTTCAATACCTACTTCCTGGGTTTACTTTCTAACTCCAACCAATGAGAAGGGTGAGCGATCTCAACGTGGCTTTTAGTGAAGCATTTTGGGTTGTTTGAATTTTTGTGTGGAAAGAAACCGAACCAAGGGGAAGATGCAAAATGTTTACCTTAAAACTCATCCACTGATTCGGACCAAAGCAAACAATCTATTGGTTTGAAAACGCCCTGCATTTAGTTCCTGGGACAGTGTAGTTGAAAAAGGACAGATGGCAGCCAATTCCAGGTCTGGATTTAAGATCTCAGAAGTCCTACTGTGTTAGATCTACTAGCAACACGTTCTCACTCCAAACTCATCAAGTACCGCTGCTTGGTCAGTGCCTCTCAGCCTCGGAGACGGACGCATGGGTACACCTTTTACGTTACTCTTGGACGTGTAAGGGACGGCGTGTCAATATGATGATGTTACATGCATGGTGTCCTTTCAAAATAAACTTCCGTTTTCCCAGGAAGTTAGGTTTAGACAACACAACCACTTAGGTAGGGTTAGGAAATGGTCGTGGTTGATGTTAACTTCACTGACTAACGACTCACGGGACTGACGATACTAACGAGTCACGTGACTAACTCCTGACGTGACAAGATAAATCAACATTTTTAGTTTCACAAGGGCCACAAATAGTGGTCTCCTGGTTGAAAGTCCTGTGTTTGTTTGACCCAACCACCACCCTTAGCGAACCTGCTATTAATCCTACGTCACTTGTTCTGACCGTTGGATATTGCTGCGGGTGGGTTTACATTGGAGTTAGTAGAAAGCCCGGTGCATGGCATACAGTCACTAAAGGGTGCGTCGGTATCCGATGCCGAGGGGCACTTACCAAGCGGCAATACTTGACGAGTTTGGAGTGAGATCCAGTTGCTACTAGCTCTTGACTGCTCAGTTGGGGAAGTTTCATCTCATCTCATTTTTGATCTTCTAGGTGACCCGCCAGGAAGCAGAGAAGCTCGCAGGGGCGTACGGGATGCGCTACGTCGAGACATCGGCCCGCGACGCCATCAACGTGGAGCACGCCTTCACCGAGCTGACCAGAGACATCTTTGCCCTGGTGCGGTCCGGCGATATCACAATCCAGGAGGGCTGGGAGGGCGTGAAGAGCGGGTTTGTCCCCAACGTGGTTCACTCGTCGGAGGAAGTGACCAAGAGTGACCGCCGCTGTCTGTGTTGATCTGGGAAGGGATCTGAAGGTGAAAAGGGAGGAGGGATCCAGGAAGGACTCAGAGGAGAGTGGCTGACGGACTGAGGTGTCAGCCCTCTGACTGAAACCGTTGGTAGCCCTCTGTTGTTCTTTGTTCAGACTGGATACAGAAGGAGATGTTTGAGGACTTTCAATGAAGGTACAACACGGAGACGAACACCTCGGACGTGGGTGGATAGGTGAAGGGTTGTGCCCGTTTCTGTATACGTTTTATTTCTCGGAAAGGAAGGATCACAGATGCTCATTTACTTGCGAGGGCTCCCATGACTCAATTCCTTTAGTTTGGGTTCGGGCTTCTTGCTTGAAAATCCCTACCTAAACGTCTTAGAAAGGCCTTAGAAAGAGGATCCATTCTGGTTCTTCGCCAAAACACAATGAGACTAATCTTTCTTTCTCCCATCATCTCTTCCTTCACCTCGCCTCCCACTACTTCTTAATCCTCTCCTCTCCTCCAATATGCAATTACATGATCACATACGAAACGATCACTTTTACGTTGTTGTCCGACATCCTCCTAGCACATATCATTTTAGAAAAGTTAAGTCGGCACCCTCGTTAACAAGAGGGTGCTGATATTTTTGCTCCACATTCCACTATCAGAGGTCAAAGGAGGAGTCCTGGAGGGCCTAGATTTAATGAGGGAAGACTGATTTCCTTCCTGGAGCTGTGATTTTGTTGCCAGAGACCACGTTATTTCTCTCTGAAGCAATTTAGGCCTCCAGTGAGCTCAATGACATTGACTACATGGTTATATCCACTATCATTCTGCTAAATACCGCACTATAACAAAAGCATCATCACCCATCCAGTTCCTAATGGACTCCTTAAGCAGGATGAGACAACGTGTACAGCTTAACTGACCCGATATGGACTTGTTGGGACGATCTTAACCATACCGCACTGTCTGCCTTTAACTGGGGACTTGTTAAGGTGGACTAATAGGAGTGTTAGAGCCAGAAAGCACCTTAACAGCCAAGTCCACCTTAACTGTGGAGCCTCATTTGGGACTTTTGAAGGGGTGCAGAGAAACACAGTGGAGATTCCTTGAAAGCAAAGCAAACAGAGTGGGACCAGACCACGGACTCCACAGAAGAACCACATTACCCACAATGCACGGACGATATAATCATGCAAAGAAAGTCCAATTGGCAGGCATTAAAACAACCCAACACAGGAAAACTAGTGGTTTATATGAGTTTTTTGTGTGCAAGTGTAATCTCATCAAACTTTTATTTTAATTTTAATACACTCCAGTGCTACAGGTTGATGTACTCGGCATAGGTACTTGGGAATTTTCACTTACACTTAGAAACTACATGGGTTTTGTATGGATCGGGGAGCTTTCTGATACCAAAAAAATCCAACTGTAAATGCAGCCAAGACGCGTCGATATCTGATTGCTTAAACAACCTTGGAAGGTGGTTTTAGATGCATTCTAGCCAGATGTTGAAAAGTTGTAAATGCATCTGTCTTGGAGAGATTAGGTACACCAAGCTCAAAGGGATGCAGTCTAAGGGGCCATTCACATGCTGTGTGAAAGCATTCCCAAATGTTGCCAAGCGCCGATCTTTCAGAGCGTGACGGCCGCGCCCCGAGATAAAAAATAGTTACAATTTTGGAACCAAGCAATGCACAACGCATGTCATGTGACTAGGAACAACCAATCACAGTCGGCAGATATCTTTTCTTTCTTCCGTAAATATCAGTCTGCGGTAAATATATGGAGGAGAAGTTAATCATTTTAGTGCAGCCGGACTACCCAGAACTTTATGATCTGTCCCACAGGCTGGAGATCCACCAAGTCCGTTGATGTACGTGAAGTCAACGGATCCTATTCATTTTCTATGGAGAGCAGTAGATCCGGCAGCGTGTTGCACGATGGATCAGGCACAGCAAGTTGACTGACCAGTCGCCGTATCTGAATTTGCATAATCATGACTCAACCTCAACTTTGTGCAAATGAGGTCCGTCCATCGCAAGGCAGCAGGCTCGCGGAACTCAGATCAAACACTCAAACTAGGCAGCGCTGATCAAATATGAATCAATATTCTGTTACTGTAATGCCTATTTCTCGCCTCAAATGTTTTCAGAAACAGATTTTAGTGTACTGTTTAGCTGTAACGGCAGACGCAATAGGAGCCCAACCTCCCAAGCACCTTGGATAAAAGGATGAGCACGGTTGGCGTTTTCCACATGTTTTTAGACGCAACATGTGAACGGCCCCTAATGCTGTATGATCACTTTTGGAGGATGTAGTTTGATGATGCTGTTGAATTGTATTGCATCACACATAGAGAGTGTTTCTGTTTCTTACTCTACCCCTCATTGATATAAATGCATATGAAGCACCTCTCACTATGAAGCATAATTTAACAGCAACACAAGCTGCAGCCTCCAAAACACCATGAATCAACGCCTCTTTAAAACGGCTCCAAACGAAATCTGTGGAATGGAAATGCACATATGTAACTAAGTGCAAAATAAAATTGAATTAAATCACATCTGGATTTTATCTTGATACAAGACACATGAAATGAGAAGTGTAAACAGGGCCAAACTGTGTCACATTGGATATAAAACTACTGCTATGGGAATGGGACATGGTTTAAATCGCCATTTTATTTTTTCGCCCTATGTGGTTATGTGTGACTATATAAGTAGGCATTTGTTTTACTGTTACATAAATGTTTTCACTCAAAATATCAGGCCAGTTACTGACGTTTCTTTAAATGCCAAGGGAAAATCAAAGACGGTGAATCATAATCTTACATGAAAAATGTTACAGGCTATAAACGGTGTTTTCAAGGAACATCAAAAATCCTGTGTTGGCGGTCTGCTTGACTGAGTAATCTACCGGTAGATTCACATTCAAACTACTTATGAGATTAGCGCTGGACCAAATATATTCATCTGTTTTGTGTTTTTACGAGCATCAACCTACATATTTGGCTGTATTTGCTACAATTCAATAAATAATTGTCAGAGACATAGCAATTAAACGTACCTTATCTACCTTAAGCACCTGGATGGCTTGGTGTACGGTAGATTTGAATTTCAATACACATTTTTTTGCAGAATCTTTATTTAATCTCTTTTTCTTTTCATATGATTGGATTAGCATTTTATTTTTGGCCCTCAATCTGATACACAATCCTAAATGAACACCTGTCGGATCTCTGCTATATTTCTTTTTTTTTAATTTATTAATTTATTGCCTTTACCCCTCCATAATTACAGTGAGGAAACTGTAAGTGCTTCATGTTCTCACACTGTATGCCTTCTTTTTACATGTCTCCAAAGAGTTCTGCTTGTGTTATCTTATTTTTACATGAATGTATCAGCAGGGGACAAAGGTGAGATTTTTTACACACCGAGTTGTCGTATAAGAAATGTGTGAATGAGTCAAAGCAACACACTCTGTTCCTTACAAAAGCGGTGATTTAAATGTTTTGATTGGAAATTACTCAAGTTATAGTCCACTCCCTCAACTTTACACATTGCATTATTCCTTACTGAAATCAGTGAAATGCTTCCAGACAGAAAAAAAAAAAATCATCTTCCAGGACAAATAATAATAATAAAAAGTTCTCCCTTATGCCCTCTTGTTTTTGAAAATTGACACATCGAAGGTTATGTTTTATACCACAACCACCTTAAAGGGGACATATCATGCTCATTTTCAGGTTTATACTTGTATTTTGGGTTTATACTAGAACATGTTTACATGCGTTTATGTTCAAAAAACACATTATTTTTCTCATACTGTCTGTCTGAATATACCTTTATTTACCCTCTGTCTGAAACACTCCGTTTTAGCGCCTAAGAAAAGCCCAGTCTGCTCTGATTGGCCAGTTTTTCATAATATGTCCCCTTTAAAAACTTGTTTTCCTTTCTCTGCTTGCTGTATCATTACCAGTGCTTTCTACTGAAACACTTTTTAAACGTCCTCAATTGAACGTCATGGAGGTTCACAAGTGTTAAGGTCTGTGTAGGTGGATGGGTGTGGATGTAGTCCCCCGTGTGGGTGCAGCTCCTCCCATATGGGCTGCCGAGACTCTTTTCACCAGATGTCAGCCAGCTGGTAGATCTGCTCTGCTGTGCAGCACCCGGTCGGATGTCTCTAAGCTCTGTTTTATCTTGCTTCCACTTTGAAATATTGTCTTTTTGGGGGAAATATGCATATTTGCTTTGTTGCTGAGAGTCAGATGAGAAGATTAATACCACTCTCATGCAGCCGGTTAACTTATTTTAGCTTAGAATAAAGACTGGAAACAGGAGCTCTGTCCAAAAAGTAACAAAATCCACCTACCAGTACCTCTAAAGCTCACTAATTAACAAAAGTTTGGTTTTCTGGAGGGGTTATATGCCAGACTATTGGCAACCTCCTGGTCACCACAAGACTTAGTAAGCCCCCGTAAAACCATAAATTGTATTTGGCAAGGATTAAACAAAAAAAAAGAAGATATAATTAGTGTGCTAATTTAGTTAATTAGTGAGCTTTAGAGGTACTGGTAGGCGGATTTTGTTACCGTTGTTAGCAATATTACAGTCCATGAGGTCATTTACTAATTAACTTTCATTGGTTAAAACATACAGAAAGCTTATCAGATCTAAAAAGTTTAAAGAATGGTGACAGTTTATTGTTGGTTCACTGTTAAAACGTTGTTCTTATCACATCTTAAAGCTGCAACGGGTAGAAATGGAGCAAATATGATTAAAAAAAAGTTATTTTTATAAAACGATCAATATATCCTGACAGTAGTGCATGAGACAGGTATCGGAGGAAAGAGCTGAGCTGGAGTCTGGAGCCGTCCAGCTGCCGTCTATGAGAGCCGGCTGTCAATCACTCGTGAACTCCGATGAAACGGTTAAACTAGGCAGCGCCGATCAAATATGAATCAATATTATGTTACTGTAATGCCTATTTCTCGCCTCAAATGTTTTCAGAAACATCTTGTAGTGTACTGTTTAGCTGTAAAATGAGAAAGTTTAAGACCCGGCAGCCACGTTGAGATCAGTTGAAATACCAAGCACCGCCCACCAGCAATAGCACAGCCAATAGGAACGCTCTCTCTCTCTCTGAAATGACCTGTGATGAAGTCTCCCATCACGGGCTAGATTTTTTTAAAGCCTGAAAACAGAGCTATGAGGAGGTGCAGAAGTCTAGTTTTCACTCAGAGCACTTGAATTACAATATGCTTAAAGGTAATTATGGCGTTTTTGCCCAATGATGTCAAAAACGTTCTGCCTACTGAATCTTTAATTGACAGATTTGTATTGATTTCTGGTAAAAAGAGGCAAAATACTGTATATTTTGTGTTGCATATTGTCAGAAATGTGTCATATTGACTGAAAACCGCACAACCCTTAAAAACGTACATCCTTTTTAAGAGTAAAATAGCCAAGTCAGGTCTAATCCTCAAGCAACCATCAGATGATTCCAGTAAAACACAATTCAATCAGTGTGTGAAATAAGCAGCCGGCAATTAAACAGTAAAGACGTCCTTCATTTGAGAGGCCTCTTCTTTCCTAGAGGCCCAATCAGCTGCTAACTGTCTGCAAGTGGTTGTTAATATGTTTAGCCTCACTTGACACTGCAGTCTGCGAGTAAAACAAGTTTGTTTCCTTTCAGTAAGTCACATGATGTTAGTTAACTTGAAAGCAGCATTTTTCACCGACTCCGTCAAGTTTGTCCCCGAGCCGCTTCGGTCTTTAATTGACCCGAGGCTTAGTTTGGTGCAAACAAAAGATTTGAATATTCAAAAGCGACCTCAGGACTCAAAGTATCAAGGAAGGGCACGTTGTATAGGGAAGCACTCGTGTGATGGAAAGCATTGACGGCAAAAGCAATCTGCTTTTTGGCTCGTTTCCAGGGAAACGTATCACATGGTGATTTACTGGCCACTACGTTGTTCACAGCAATGTTCTTGCACAGAATGCAAAAGACTGCTGGACTCACTTCATCTGTCAGTGAAGCGGTCGCTAACAACAAGACTGTACTCTCACACAAGCTGAAAATAGGGTTCTGTTGTGAATTGCCAAAGAGCAATTACTCCTGGAGTCTTGTTGTGATTAGAGAGATTTTGTGACCTTTGGACCCTGTTTCCAGTCATTATGCCAAACTAAGCTTCATATTTATCGTACAGATTAACCCCTCCATTGTTATATTTCCGTCAAAAGGCTAAACATTGATTTCTCTGAAAGATGTTTGAAATACCCAGAAGGTTGTTTGACAAGACCTACCGCTGTTCTGAAGACATTACCAGAATCCTCAAAGACTTCTAACCATCTGGATCGTCTACTGAGCGATAATAATATTTTCCCAAGTTGCAATTCTGTTTCCTGTCCAGGTAGTCACCCAGGTAGCATCTTTTTTTTTTTGGATTGGAAATTGAGTTGCAACTAGTGACGCAGGTAGACCAGGTGACCAGATCCTAACAAACCAAATGTGGGACAAAGAGTATGTTTGTGTGGGACAATGTGGGACACGTTACCAAGGCTGAGAGGTATAGTCTACAATTTTTATATAATGTCTATATAATAATAATAAACATTTCTATTCTGCCCCTTATTTTGTAACATCTCTATGCTTTGCCCGAATGCATCAAGAGATCGGCACCTCTTTTTGAGCTATCATTGTTGTAGGTCTATGGTACGACGGAGTATTAGGGCAACATTGAGGAAAAAAAACAAGTCTGAGATTTTGAGAATAAAGTCGTAATATTACGAGAAAAAAGTTGTAATATGAAAATAAAGTCATAATATTATAAAGTAGTAATTTTTACGTATTATTTTCTTTTTTTATCGCAAATGTATGACTTTATTCTCATTATATTACGATTTATTTTCTCGTAAAGTTATGACTTTATTCTCATAATATTTAGATTTTATTCTAGAAATCTCATAATTTTTTCCTCTCAATGTGACCCTAACACTCCGTAGTACATTTGCACTTGGGCCCTCAGTACATTAAACTTATATACTATATACTTAGACTATAGGCTGCGTTACCTTCATCACAATGCTCAAATGTTTTGCGGCTCCAGACAGATTTTTTTTTTGCCTAAAATGTCTCTTTTGATATAAAGGTTGCTGACCCCTGGCTTAACATAAAGACTGAACACAGGGTGAAACAGCTATAGCCTGGCTCATCTAAAGATAACAAAATCCATCTACCAGCACCTCTAAAAGCTCACCATATTAGACTCCAGTTTTTATCCTAAGGTATTCTAACGAACTGCTGGTTATAGCGTCATATTTACCACAGATGTGAGAGTGGTGTCTCATCTAACTCTTGCCAAGAAAGCAAATAAACTCATTTCCCAAAACTGTCATATTCCTTTAAGCCTCACCATTCCTTTGCAACTTTTGCCGTGAATAATGTCCCCATGGAAATGTTATCTGCAGGCGAGTGTGAAATCAATCTCCATATTTCTGTTAAGTTGACTTACCAAATTATCCTTTTATTAGACTTTGCACACTACATTGTTTATAGAGGATGAATGGAAAATCAGTTGACTCAAGTTTGACCTGTAGTTGTTTTTTCTACCGTGCTACTCTTGACAGGCAACATGTCATCAACGTGTCAGCCCTGCCATCAAAAGCATGTATCTGTTGGGTGACAACAGCTATTTCCTGCCCTCAGTGTGTAACCCTTCTTCTCACAGGAGCCGTGGTACGACAACAAATCTGTTTCACCTCTTTTCAACCCTCTGAGCTGTACAGATAATACTGTATATCACTGTCCTTAATCTGGTTAAATGGGACAGTCTCTTCCTCTGCTCTAGTTATCTCTCAACAAACTGAAATGTGCTAAAAAAAATAAAATGTGACTGGAAAAATAAACATATTCTCACTGCTAGTTTTTACACACGGTGGTTGTTTTTTTTCTTCATCTTAGCCTGGTATCTGTGAAGTATTTGAGACGAAGGATGTTGGAAAAACTAAGAATATTATTATAAAATTTATTCCCTGCCACTTGAGAAATTATTTTGTTTCTATCGTTTCAAGGCAACAATCACATCTTCCTCCAAAAGTGACTAGGGTTATACATTCTGGGCAGTGGTGGAAAGTATTCAAATAAATTACGAAAGCATTGTACCTACGTATAATTTTAAGGTACTCGTACTTCATTTGAGTATTTCCGTTTTATACTACTTTATACTTCTACTCTACTACATTTCAGAGGTCAATATTGCACTTATTCCACAAACGATTTGAGAATTTGCTTTTTCTTCTCTCCTCTCCCATTAATAATCTCACGACCGCTCATATTTATCTTGTGACCCTTTGGAGGGGGTGCGACCCAGAGGTTGGAAACCGTAGAATAAACTACCTAAATGTATATAAAGTAGTTTAAGTAGTTCAAACTAGCTCCACTTCGACCAGCTGCGGCAGTAAAATGCCATTTACACATTGATTCACCAGGATTTACAATAACGTGATATATCATTTAAACCTAACCAAGTAGTTTTGTTTCAATTTACATAATGAAAAATATGAATTGTATGCACATTACGTAGGTGCGAGGCTATCATAACAGCGTCGGCAAAGAAAATGGTAACGCCTGCACACTACTCCATGCCACAATATTCCAAAACATCCACAAAGAAAAGTACATAAAAACAGTAATACAAAAGCCATACTTGTAAATATCAAACACGTTGGTTATTGGTTGCACTGTGATCGCTTTTCCTATATATGGTTAAATTTATATATTCTGATATGTATTTGTAAACGGGTGTCTTTTTTCCATATTGGGATTTGATAATTTGGAAAATTATGATTTAGAAGGGTGTTTTAAATCCAATTATTATACATGTATTAAATATTTATCCTTTCCTTTTCCTCTACCTTGATGGAATATTTTTGAACGTAGGTGATGAATTTTCTGATATATGTGATGATAAATATGACTGTTTATAAACATGTTTGATATTGAGAAGATTGGCTTTTGTATTACTGTTTTTATATACTTTATCAAATTATTTGTGGATGTTTTTATCACGCTAAAAACTATACCTGCCATCATAGAGCTTGTTTGCTTATTGGTGTGCTTTATGTATAAATATGGGTGCCGTTTCCACTTTTTCAAACACTTTAACCTGACGGAGATTCAAGCAGGACTGAAACGTAGTTAATAAAAATATCGTGGCATGGAGCAGTGTGCAGGCGTTCCCTTTTTTTTTTTTTTTAAATTTACAACATTAACCATGTGTTAAAACGGTTTAAAACTGTGATCCCGGCAGAAAATACCCCCAAAACGTATTTCAGAATGTAGTTTACTTGTATGGGAATGTCATTTTGTATAGGGACTACATAAAAGTTGGTGAATTCATAATTTTAGGTCCATTTATGGAGTCACTCACTCATTAATTGGTAAAATGTTCTATAAATTCCTGTTTATATTTTTCAATAGATGCTTTATAATTATTTGCATGACACTTGTGGTCCTCCATACAGTAAATGAATGTTGCACTTAGGTATTTTCTTTTTTATTTAAAACAAACCCCCCCCATTGTTACCTGCAGGAACTTGAGTTCAAACACCTTTTCTAACCCGTCTGATACGAGTCCTCATGAGAAGAATAAACACCACACAGATCACCAGATCAAGGTCTCATCTCTTTGCCCAAATGTTCTTCTTTTACTTCATTCATTGTTTAATGAATACAGTGAGAGACAAATAAATACAGACAGAACAGCGGCTAAAAGGGGAGGAAGAGGAAGAGGAGGAGGAGGAGGAAGAGGAGGGACGGAGGAGGAGCAGCAGGTGTGGAGCAAGACTACAGTTGATCCCTCTGGAGTGAAAACCGGAGCCACGAGGCAGAACGAAGTCTTATTCTGTACTCTTCTGTTGTGATCTTTGTCATCCTACAAGCCTAATTCTATAGAGCGTCATGGCAACTGGATGCGTTTCAAGAATTAACTACAACAGAAAGTCATACATTATGTGAACGTTTGCTGCAGGTTGAGGAAAAAAACTAAACAAGTGCAGGCCAGTAAGGAGGGAAAAATGCAGGGAAAGAAAAGACGATGCGAGAGAACCCTCACTCATTAATCTGCAAAAAGATAACAGGAACATACCTAAATCATTAAAAAGAATACAAAAATTGCCTCATTGCTTTGTTTTTTTTGTTAGTTTTTACTTGAAAAAATACTTTTAAAAAGTGACAAATCAACAGAAAACATTAGTTTGGGAAGTTTGAGCTCGATTTAATAGAAGGCATATTCAAAATAAAACAGAATTATGAAATGTGCTTGACTTCATCTCGATGCAAGCGCACTGCAACTTTTAGAAATATTTCAAACATGCCCTCTTATCTGCCGAGCTCTGGGGTGAACATACACATGACTTGGAGGGGGTCGGGTTTGTTTTTTATTGACTTCAGGAGAAGATAGTTAGCAGAAAGGGGATGTTGACGCCGTTCTGTCGATATTAAGACTTGTCTGCTGATTTGAGGAGACTTTCTCTGCTCCTTCGCTTCACGTCCCAGTTGTAGACTCGTGCCATGTCTGAGGGGAGCAGTGAGTTAAAGGTACAACAGCAGCAGAGAGACCGCGGGGTTAGTCACATTTCTTATTTTATAATGTGTTGGAGATGGAGATGTACAGGCTCCCTTTCTCTCTATTGATTTAGAATCTAGAAACATCACGATTTAATAACAAGAAATATGAAGAAGTAAAGATGTGAGTATTATTAACATTTCTTCTTCGGTTATTTGTGTTCCTTACCATTTTGTTGTTTTATTACCAATGTCTTTCTTGGATTGGACAGAAACTGCTCGACCCCTCCCTTTACCACGCCAAAAATGATGTGACCACCCCAAATGAGGCCCTGTTACGTCACGCATCAGAGAGGTGTTATGCTAGTTTTGAGTAAGTTATT